>NC_058021.1:23750461-24050461 GCF_019176455.1 Solea senegalensis
CTCGATATAGTAGAGGGTTGCAACATTCAGCCAGTCTGAGTTTGCTTTCCCACTGCACTTAAGTGAAAAGAACCAAAAATTTTCAATAATGTATTCCACTCCTCGAAGAATTACTGAAGAAGAGGAAAAGACAAACAATGAACAAGAAAATTCACTCATCTATTTGTTAATGCAGGACAACATCGGACCAAAACATGGAGATGCCTCAAATCATATCGGTCTTGAGTTTTTTTAATTTAGTTTTATGCTAACATACTACTCATATACACTGCAGCAATGGGCTCAGCCATTTCTCCCGGCTATTGTTCTCCATGCGCATATGTTTGGTTGTGTTTACCCACAATGCCCTAAGCTGTAGTCCGCTTCCTGCATTTGGTTTACTTGAAGCGAACCGAGACCTACGTTTTTAGATGAACCAGAGTTTGCTTCTCTGGTGCACATCAGAGTTCGGTTGAGCATTCACACCTCCACCAAACAAACCGGACTTTCTGAGCCAACAAACTACGCTTCGATTAAGAAGGGCTGGTGTGTAATACATGAAAACACACACGCACACACTAGCTACAAGGTTTAGGTTTTCTGTTTACATAATGGATAATCCCCAAAACAAACCTTCCAGGGACTGTAGCTCACCTACTACACATCATAATCAGGCACTTTTACCTCTGCCAAGGAGGTTATGTTGTTTCTCGGTCTGTGTTTTTCCAGCAGGGTTACAGACAGAGAAATAGCAAACCAACTTGAGCCAGATTTTTGGAGAGAACCAAGGAAGAACCCTTTCGATTTGGTGATTCATTCAAAAGGATTTTATGGGATTTATTTTTTCATTTCCTTAACATTACAAAGTGAAAGTAATTCACATTTACATCATCTTCTCAGAAAATGGAAGCTGTTGACGTCTGCAAGTTGGCAAAGTTAAGCCCAGGTTGGCATTTTCCTTTCTATTTCAAGGATGAAACAGATGTGTCGAATTATTGTGTGGTCTATTGAGTGCTATCATGCTAATATTCACCCCGCTACAGAATTTTAGCTTGATATTCAGAAAACAATAGAGGAACAGTACAATGGGATTTTTCCCTGTTGGTGAGGAAAGGCAGAAGAAAAGGAAATGGTCTGGGTGGAAGACTGAAAGTGTGAAACGAGTAATAAGCTCAAGTAGTTATCAGCAAAGTGATGGAGGGAAACGAGAGTGGTCAGATACAGGTAAAGTGGCCAGTCCTCATAGAGGAAGCAGCTCAGGACTGAAGATGGAGGAAAATGTGAGATGGAATGCATTTACCAGAGAAATACAGATGAGATTGCCTTTTGACAAACAATTAGTGTTATAATGTAATATTAATGACAAATGGTAAAAAAAAACACACACACACACAAAAAACACTTTCAGGCAGAATAAACAGAAAGACAAAGTGCAGGCTGTGGCACCAGGTGGAAATTTGATATAAATCACGGTTGGTAAGGGTGCCTGACAGATACGTACTCAAGTGTGACGTGCATTTGCATGATGATGCAGATGGATGCTCAGGAGGATGGGTGGATCTGGGAATTAATGGGTGAGGGAATTTAAAGCGGAAAAAAACAAACGAGGAATCGAAGGAATTAGGACACAAGGGAATATACACAGTTAGAATACAGAACAATACACACAATGAACCAATTGCCTGTCTCTATACTGTGCAAAGACAAGCGCACACAGGAACACACACACACACACACACGTGTGCTTGCCCTTGCCTGTATCTCCAGCCCCTATTGTCTCCTTTTCCTATTGAGGAGCAAATGCTAAAAGCTAAAGTGCTTTCCAACCAGCCCTCAATTAAATAACGGCAACCTAAAAGGCTGCTCTTTACACCACCTAGCACAAAATTAGGTGGGAACGGAAAGGGAACAAGGTTGGAAGTAATTACATCATTCAGCTCCTTAAGCACTTTTTGCTTTTAACAGAGAACCATGACTGAAGTTAGATGTCCAAACTATTGAACTAAGAATATAGACCACATATAGTGGAGTATAATAGAAAATAAAACGTATAGTGACCATATTAATTACATCAATTTTCATTCGCAGCCAGGAATGCATACAAACTGTGTTCATAATGTGCCACTTTGAACCTGCTCAAGCTGATGTGAGTATAATAGTGCATTTTGTGTATTTTTTTGCAAAATGTACTCAATTCTAAATGTACACCGAAAGACAAAGTGAATGTAACTTTTTTAATCACGCTTGTAAACAAAACCACAGGCAAGAGTCAGTAGTAATGGATACAAACACATTTAGGAATGGCAGGTTATTGTAATTGAAGCCTAGGAGCATTTTTCATCTAAAATAACATAAACAGTGGTTACAATTTTTCCTGAAATGTGCATTCGCAAAGCATTACTTACATTACTTGCTTATTCAAGTGTATTTGGAACACTTTTTATTTGAGTTTGCTCAACTTCCAGCTGTTCAGGAAACTGATGTAATATACCAGCTTCACCAGCTGATGTATGTTAATGGTGCGGATATACAATATGTTCTACTGTGACATCCTCTTCAAGTTGTCGCAGCACAAACTATAAAATAGGCCTAGGTGAGATTTCACCTTGGTTACTACGACAAGAAATACGGAATACTGTACAAAGTAAAGGTTTTTCTAGACTACGGGAATGAGTGCTCATTGAACAGGATGGATGTGATCCACATATTTTCATAGCACAACCCAAATATTAGCCCTAAACTTAACCAGTTAAATAGGTTCTGTCTTATTAGGACCTGGTTTGGGTCTCTATCAGGACTACGGTTAACAAATACATGCAATGACCTCACTTCAACTTGCAAACCAATAACCAGCACAAAGCATGAGAGCCAACCCTCCACTCTGAATTAAAATGATTTATTCTGTCACTCTCTGTTTACCTCATTCATTTTTTTTTTCCTGGTAGAGCTGTAAAATGCTTGAAGGTCATTTATTGGCTCATGAATGCTGTACTGCAAATATGGAAAGGGAATTTAAAAAGAAAAGAATAGGATGAACTACTGCAAATGTGCATGTTTGAGGGTTTATGTTGGGTTCATACACTGTGTGTGAATTTGTACAGGCGGTGCGTCTAATTTCTTAAGTGCAAATCCTTGCGTGTAATTATGCATAATTTTATACCTTCACACTGTATTCAGTTGTATATGGGTGGGTGTGTTCTCCTTTATGAACACTGTATGCTTTGTGCTTACTTTGTATCCAGTCAACTGCGTCTTAATTCTGTCATGTTATTTATATTTCCAAAAGCCCACTTCAGTCTCTGATCACGGCAGGATTAACTTCTTTTCATCAATACCCACTCCTTCACGTTTTAATTTCGAGAGGATTTATGAAATTATATTTCCCTTCTCCTCGCAGACTGAACTGTTTGAACAAAGTAGATTGCAGAGAGAGTGCCGAAGATCCAAAGTGCACTGAGTGGTTTTGCAGCTCACCTTCCCACAAGGGGTTGATGGTGGAGGACATTTTCAGACTTTGATTTCCCTGTAGGAGTTTGACAGCTTTGATCAATGACAGCAGAATTGAAATGAATTCTACAATTCAATTTTATTTGTATCGCGCCTAATCACAACATCCAGTATCCCAAGACACTGTACATAGTCTGGCAGAAATCTTTACAATATTATAGAGAGAAGAGAAAACCCAGAAACGTTCTGACCGAGTCCATCACAGGACCAAGCCCAGACAAACCACTTACAGTCAATGTAATTCACAAATCTGCATTTTTTTGGAAGGTGGAAGGAAACCGTAGAACCTAGAGAAAACCCATGCACACACAGGGTGAACATACAAACTCCAGAGGAGGTTTTATATTTAAACATTCAAGTGAAGTACTACTTCACTACTATTTATGAATAGTAGTGAAGTACTACTTCACTACTATTTATGAATAGTAGTGAAGTACTACTTCTCTACTATTTATGAATAGTTGAAAATGCAGTATTCCCTGATTCCCTAAATCTATTGGTCATTTGAAACCTCACAGTTAATAACTAGGCATCAGAGTGCTTGATCTCAATTTTGTTCCCTCCTTTTATTTAAGGTCTGAACAGGCAACTCTTTATATTTTCCATGTTTAGATTTTGAAACATTTTACCTCAAAAGCGGATCTTCTCTGTGAAATAGCCTCCTCTCATGTGTATTTGTTTTGCTCCTGGCCAAAACTGTGTTCCTGCTCTCAGCTCTCGGCACAAATGTCTTTGTGCCCCTCAGATTGAGTTCTCTTTGTTCTATTTTTTTGTCAAATAACCCTGTCAAAATTCCTCAATCATTACACTTTGCTGCTTAGCTTTGTTTTTATTTTAGTCTCCCAGTTACTGTTCAGCCACATTCAGTGGCTCATCACCTTGCCAGTGTGAATTTCACTTAGTCTAAATGGTGGTGTTTGCTATTTTTTTTCAGATTCTGTTAGCAAAACCATATTTATGGTTTGGATGTTGATGTTTTTTGGCTTCCACCTCATAGATGTACTGTTTATGTCTTTTACAGTGTCATTAAGTCAGACTTAATGTACAGACTTGCCTGACAGCACATGCTGCATTTTATACTGCAGCATTATATTACCTAGGTATTATTCCTGTTGCTACTCCAATTTGTGATTTGTTGCCTAGCAATTTTGTCAAACAATTGCCAGTTCAACCAGAATGAAGTAATAGCCCAGTTTACAATCCACTCCCCTATCTCAAGAGATTAACAGTTGTTGTTTATTTTTTTTAAATCATGAACCCATGACCTACATCCTCCAAAAATCTGCCATTTTCTTTTTTAGTCATGCTGCTCACAGACAACTAAACAGACAACCACAGCTGGAAGCTTAACCTCGTTGGCAGAGGAAATAAAAGTAGAAAAAAAAAACAAAGTTAAAGCTTTGACGTTCATGCACGGACCGGGTCCGCGGTCAGAGTCCTGTTCTTTGATATCTCTTGTACCTTTTCACACCATTTACCCTGCCCTGCTGGGGGAGGAGATTATACTCCCCTGGTGTCTTGGATTCAGGACAGTCTTACATGAAATGCTCAGCAGGAATTGTGTGTTCGACACAGTGGTGAACAGTACAGGAGCTCCACGGGGCACTGTCTTGTCTCCTACTCTCTCCACTCTCGACACCGAAAGCCCTTCCAGTGAGAGAAGTTGTCTCATGACTTTGCAGTTGTTGGAAGCATCAGGAGGGAGAATTGGTCAAAGTACCAGAGGGTGGTGAAGTTTTGTTGTGAGCTGAAACCTCCTGCAAAACAACTTCAGCAAAACAAAGATAGTGCAGGAGCATTACCTTGGGTCCACTTAGATGGCAAACTGGTCTGGACAAGGAACTCTGTAGCTCTCTGTAGGTAGGCCCTAGAATCGGTTCTTTCTCCTGTGGGTCTGTGGTGTTTCAAATTCTGCTCCATGCTGCGGGTGTTTTTGACTCTGTGGTGGTCATCACTATTTTCTACCATTTTGTATTCTGCAGACAACAACCTGGCTTATGCCCCCACTTGTGTAATAATTTACAGAGCAATTTCAAGATTGGTCGTACAATCCCCCTTAAAAAAATGTTAACTCAAAGCGAAAAGGTGATAGAAAACCGTTATAATTGTAGTGTTTCTGGTCTTTCGCAATAATTTGACTGTTTTACTTCGTATTCTGTTTGTGTTGTGTTTTATTTAACTGATGAGCTGTATACACAATTCTATCTCAAGGGACTTCCTGCATGGTTAAAGAAAGGTTGAATAAAAAAATAAATACACTTCTGTTCTCTGGCTCAGTCCTTGGGATGGAGCTGGACCCACATGGTTGCAGAGAGTATATATATGTCAAAACTGCTCTCCGTCAAGAATAACATCTCCCAAACTCAAAATAGTGCCCTTGTTAGTCAGAGTCTCGGGCCAGAGGCTCAGAATGACAAAGTGTTCCACTGACTGACACTGAAAGTCCTTCCTTATGTGGCCATCCAGAAATACAATTTCTGCCCCCCCTTTTTCTTCACATCATCAATACTCCGCTGTCAAACTAATGTTTACTGTTGACCCACATTACCCTTGTCATTCTATATTTGCGCGTTATGATAAATTTACTGTTAAATTGCTGTTAATTTATTTTCCATGTTCACATTCTTTGCACTTTTAAAGGGCTGTAACAACTAATCGATGAATCGGTTATCTTTCAATTAAATTAACTGGTAATGTTTTAAAAACTTTACATGTTTTCCAGCTTTCTGGTTTTTTGTCTCCATATAACAAAGAAATCATTGAAACTCATTGAAAATCATTGAGACATTTGAGAACATCATAATTTATGGGTTTGGGAAACATTTTATGACATTTTATCAACTGAACAACTAATTTGTTAATTGTGAAAATAATTGACAGATTAATTGAATATGAATGTAATTGTGAATTGCATCCCTACATGGACATCTGGGTATTAAACTAGCGCTGAACACTTCATTGCTTTTAAACCCAAAATGCAATTTGAGACGACGTAATGAACAAGTTGCAAATCATTCTATTTTGATTAAAATGTTCTCTTAGCAGTGTGCCATTGACCCATTTGAGAACAAATGCCTCAGAAATACATTTATTTTAATGCTAACAGACTAAAGTGAACTGAGAAATGATATCGCAATTCAAATCACATGATCTATTTTAAACATTGCAAGTAGATTTTTTTACCCAAATTCTTCAGCCTGTATTAAAACTGTCACATTGTCGATAGGTTTATCATTTAGTTGTTTTATAAAACATTTGGAAATCAGTCGATAATTATCATTTATGATAAAAGACAGATTTTTGCTCTTGAGTAAAAGGTACAATAATTAAATCAATAGATGTTGAGTTATTATAATACTGCAACTGAAATGTACATTGTGAAAAACCATATATTATGAATTCATTATTGCCCAGCCTTACACACACTGTTTACTTTATTACACAGTCAAGTTTATTTTGACTTGAATGAATGCAACAAAGCAACTGTATGTGGAATCAATATTTCTGGAGAAGAAGTTTAGCACAGTGATACAGAAGCACTGCGTGCCGACTTATTGAGGGGAAGCGCACACACAGTCACTCTCCACTAAAAGTGCTGAGTGTGAGGGATAGTGTCAGATGACAAATCTAAGGGGCAAACTGCATTTAAAGCAGACACTTTTTATTGTCCCTCCCTCCCCAACCAAATCACCTCATCTGGTCGTAATTCTTCATACATAGGGAGCAGTGAAAAGAGTATTTAGCACTTTTTTGTTCTTTTCTCTGCCACTGCAGTCTGCCCTTTTTTATCCATCCATTTACTTTTTGTCTTGTTTTAAATGACAAAAAAGACATGTATGCACACAGTTATTGTGATTATTGTGTTATATGATTTAAGAATACAAGATTTTAGAAGATTAAAAGTGAATATGAATAAATGTTTTATTCTCTCAGCGTCTCTGCTGCTGTTGGTGCTTTTGAGTATCACATGTCCCTGTTTATTGCTTTGCACCCGTTGTTATTGATTTCCCATATAGATTATTATATAGTGCTCCATCTCATGAATATATTCATAATTGATTCCCCCGTTTTTTTTTGTTTTTTTTCTGGATTAGTTGTTAGTAGTTGTTCACAAAATGCCAGAAAATGTTTGTTGTCCAAAAACCAAAATGAAGGTCTTTGTTATATGACATGGGGGGAAAACTGATCTGAATGACCCTACTGTTCAAGTTGTTGATGGGAGTGATAAACCCACAGTTATACTTCTTCCGTGGCCGAAATATAAATAAGTATGACAAATTAATATTATGTGCGCACAAATGAATATTTCATGGCCATGAAATAGAGTTTTTCCCCCTCATGTCATGTCTGGGGCTCTGTAATATGGAGCAACCAAACCAGAACATATTTACACTTAAGAAGTTATAAAATCAGAGAGCTTGATTTAATTATTAAAAAAACAAACAAAAAAACACTCAAATCATTGCAGCCCTATGCAGGAGCATGTGTTTTTCTTTTTAAATAAATACCTGTAGTCTGTTTGACTGAGTAATTGTGAGGTTGAATGTTTTCAAGTTGAGAAATAAAACAAAATATAAATAATAATGTGGTATGGAAAGGACAACATGGATGAAAAGAACACTTGCCAATCAAATTATGTTTCATGATTTGATTGATTGACACAGACTCGAGCAAATGCACTTATTGTTATTATTTGATAAGCAGTGTTTCTTTGCGTGTGTTAACGTGTGTGGGATTGTTTGTTTACTTTACATACATATTTTCCCAGCTCAAGCCCGCTCCCCACTCTTTCCTTTGCTTGTTTCACACTAACACTTCTTTTCTCAGTTTCTCTCTCTTTCTCTGTTGATCGCGATGACATGGCTGCAGCAGCTCTTGTGATGAGATGCTCTCATTACACTCAGCAACAGCCTCTGTAGCCAATTAGTGGAGGAGTTGCCAACTCTTTTCGCCTTCAGAGATTATATCTCTATCTGCATAGACAGATTGTATACACACGCACACATATGCAGTTTAACATATTTAGGGTTCGAGCAACAAGGTTGCAAGAACCCTCTTGAAACTGGAAGGATTATTATTATTATTATTCTTATTATTCCTTAAAGTAAATCGCCTTTTTGAGGCCTTTCCCATACCCCAAAACTCACAGATTTTTGTGACCGCATCAATCGTGGTGTAAATTTACGTCTGAAAAAGGTTCGGGGAATGTGCGTCGAAAATTGAATGTGGGAGGGGCCAATAAGTGCGGCGCCACCTGTCCAAATTCACCATGACCAACACAAATATCGCACATGCACGAAATTCGGTACACATGTGTAGTGGGTCAGGATGAAGAAAAAATTACATTATGACCATGATCCAAACCCAACAGGAAATCCGCCATCTTGGGTTGATTGGCCATTTTTTGGCGATTTTGGCGAATTCGCAGCAATGGTATTTGAACTAACTCCTCCTAGAGTTTTCGTGCGATCACCTTCAAACTTGGTGAGGTCCCTGTGGACCAGTTGAGGAGCTCACGGTATCAAAAGTTTTTTCAAATGTCGCATGGCGCGCGAGATAGGGGGCGGCAAAGTTCGTGATGATTCTGATGTTTCGCATCAGAAAAACAAAACTCTTATAACTTTGCGATGGAAGGTCCGATCCGAACCAAACTTGCTACCATTGATGATGGGCCATGGCTGAAGACGTCTATGAAAAAACGGTGAAGTTTGAAAACAGCGCCTCCTTGTGGTGAAAGAAAATACACCAAAAAAAAGTTTTTTTACGATTTCGGGAATAACTTTTACACAGATAATCGTACCGCACTCAAAATTGGTGACAACAGTCAAAACACATGGTAGATGATGCGTGATCAATATGACGACAAATCGTTTAACGGTGTTGCCATGGCAACGACGCAAAGTCGGATTTTTGGGACAAAAAATCAAACTGCTACAACTTCGCGAATCCTGGTCCGATCTGAACCAAACTTGCTAGGATTGATGACAGTCCGGCCCTAAAGACGTCTATATGAAAATATTCAATTTCGAAAACAGCGCCCCCTGGTGACAGCAGACAGTATGACAGCCGGTATTTCAATTATCTCCTCCTAGAGCTTTTGTGCGATCACCTTCAAACTTGGTGAGATCAATGTGGACGAGTTGAGCATCAAAAGTTATCAAAAGCTTTTTAAAATATTGTATGGCGTATGAGATAGGGGGCGCTAAAATTGGAGATAATAATAATTTTTCATAACAGACAATGAAACTCTTATAACTTTGCGATGGAAGGTCTGATCCCAACCAAACTTGCCATAGTTGATGATGGTTAGTTCCTGAAGATGACTGTGTTGCTGAAACGGTACATTTTGAAAACAGCGCCTCCTGGTGGTGGTAGAAAATTCTAAAAAAATAAACTGTTACAACTTTGCCAATCCTGGTCCGATCTGAACCAATGTTGCTGGGATTGATGATAGTCCGGCCCTGAACACGTCTATATGAAAATATTAATTTTCAAATACAGCGCCCCCTGGTGACAGCAGACAGAATTACATTTATAGTTTCTGATGCTGCTCCAACAGGGATTGTTGTATCCACTTGAAACTTAGTATGTGGGACCCCAGACCCTTCCTCAACATGTCCGTAAAAGGTCACCTCCCTACAGGAAGTGGAACGCCCGAAACAGGAAGTAAAGTCTTACATTGTCCGATTGACACGAAACTAGATATGTGAGTTACGGGACCTTCCCTGAACATGTTTCCGGAGACGAACAGGAAGTCGGCCATTTTAAACAGGAAGTGCCCTCTAACTTTGCCGTACGTTGTCCGTTTTGCACGAAACCTTATATGTGAGTTACGGGACCTTCCCTGAACATGTTTACGGAGACGCCGTTGACCGAACAGGAAGTCGGCCATTTTAAACAGGAAGTGCCCTCTAACTTTGCAGTACATTGTCCGATCTGCACAAAACCTTATATTTGACACCAGCAACCTGTCCTGAGCATGTCTGTAAAAGGTCACCTCCCTACAGGAAGTGGAACGCCCGAAACAGGAAGTAAAGTCTTGCATTGTCCGATTGACACAAAACTAGATATGTGAGTTACGGGACCTTCCCTGAACATGTTTCCAGAGACGAACAGGAAGTTGGCCATTTTAAACAGGAAGTGCCCGCTAACTTTGCCGTACGTTGTCCAATTTGCATGAAACCTTATATGTCACACCAGGGACCTGTCCTGAGCATGTCTGCAAAAGATGACCTCCCAACAGGAAGTGGAATGCCCGAAACAGGAAGTCAACTCTAAGATTGTCCGATCTGCACAAAACTTGATATGTAAGACAAGGGAACTTCCCTGAACACGTTTACGGACGCGCATTTGACCGAACAGGAAGTCGGCCATTTTAAACAGGAAGTGCCCTATAACTTTGCCATACGTTGCCGATCCCCCCCGAAATTTGGATCGACATGTGCGGGGACGCCGCTGAAAATAACTAGTACTGAAAATAACTAGTACTGAAAATAACTAGTACCGCGCGCGGTGAATGAACGGGTGAGAGCGCGAGGCGCGCGGGGAGCCGTGGCACACGGCGACTCGCGCGGGTCGGCTCGAACCCGTTCAGAACCGCGCGCGGTACTAGTTATTTTTTGTGTTATATTGCATGTTTGGCTTTTCTTGTGGTTGTCATGTTTGCTTTTGTCTCTGTTGAAGCATGTTTGTGTGTGAACCCTCAGATGTTGAGAGTTGTTTTTTTTTCTTGTGTAACCATTTTGATCATACATCAAAAGAGAAGGAAATGGGACAAAAATAAACAAAACTCCTCAAAACTAGAGTCTACTGCATATCACTCCGGATTCAGACTGTCTTGGGGAAAGTTGTGCAGCAGTTTAGCTAAAAGTGGGACACACTTTTTTCCCCCCACACTGTGATAATACTTGTTAAGTCCTTGAGCGCTCCTGAAAAGAACACGGCGTACTGTATGTCACTTCATCTCAGCGTAAAGACAACACTCCTCTTGATACACGCCGCACACGCAGTGTGTTTAAAAATGTGTCAACACAAACGCACTTTCAGCCACTACCATCATTTTTGTTGAATCATATTCCACTATTGCTGTAGTGCAAAGTATGTATGCCTCTTCTTGTTTCTCTCTGCTCTTTTATTGCTTCTCTACCATTATACACACACACAGGTTTGCACAGCTATTCTTCTCAGGACAGTTCATTGACTTCCAACAATTTGGACAAAGCATTATTCCTAAACATAACCAGTTTGTGACAAAACCTAACCTTAACTAAAATTCGATTCTTAACCCCAAATTCAACCAGGAATGAGGTTCTGCCTCATTCCGACCACGTTTTGGTCTCCATGAGGATTCCTCACCCTGACAAAGTCAGTGTATTACGAACACGCACACGCACACACGCACACACACACTCTGCATGGTGCCAGAATTGACCATTGGCCTCAGAGACGACCGTGATAAAGTGGTGTCCAGAAACGGACCACGTTTACACACACACACACAAACATTTGTGCATTCCAAGTGGTGCAAGGATCAGCAGCAGTGCCTGAAAAGTCTGATTTGCATGTACGTAAACGTTAATCCGCTTTCATAATCCTGGGTAAATCAACTGATTAATAGAATACCTTATTATAATCTTATAGCTGGGATTCCCCCAATCATGGTGTTTACTTGGTCTGTGTGATTTAATTGTCGTAATCTCCTAAAGTTAACTGTTGTGGAAAATTGTATACAAGGGGAATTGTGAACTCCAAACCCCTTATTGAGTCGATCATCTTTAATCAAGTCTTTCAAACAGTCAGATGTTAGTGTTCTTTTTCACACACTCGCAGCCCAATCAGTGTGTCATAAGTCCCCAAAACACGCTTCTCACTGCCTGCTAGTAAGCTCATCTGAGTTTGTTTAAAAACAACAATAAATCTCCTGATATATTTAATTTGTTTGATTTAGGGACGTGTTGGGGCTTCCGCCGCAGCAGCAGTCAGTTTCAGATTTATGGGAGCATGTTCACGTGTTGGCAAATGGCAATCTGTTCGGAGCTGTGTCCCAGCAGAAAAATAATGCCTCTCAAAGCAGTGAATCATCACACCTTCCGATTCTCTAAAAACAAGCAGTTAATCTAATTTCCCCATTAAGTTTCTACGGCGCTGAATTTTTTTGGGTAAATACTGATATTGCGAGCACGGTGAGGAAAGTCAGACTGTTTAATCCTGAGAGACATGCAACAAGGAAATTCTAATTATGGCTGGGCAATAATTCAATAACTATGTGTATGTGTACATATATAATTTTCTGTTAGATTGAAACACAACTGTGAATGCACCACATATGTGAAACATGTCTGTCCATAAAGAAGCCACAGTTAATTATGTCTTCATCTTTCACTCGGCAGCAGAACTCAATTTTTAATCGCCTGACATTCAGTATTGATTTTTTAAATAATAAAAAATATATATATTTTATCCTGAAAATCTCCAGCCCTAATCATGTGTCTGTAAATATATGTTATGTAAATTCACTTTATTATTTTTTTTAGCAGCTGCAAATGCTGTTTGTTGTTTGATCTATTTTCATGGTCAGAGTTGCGTTTCAATTGTGACTCAAATACAAAATGTCAAAAACCATCGTGTGAGTGACGAGTCTTTGTCCTCGTAGTCATGGCAATGAGATAACGAGTCCAGCAGCGCCTCAGGAGGACAACATCTTGATTATCAGCGACTGCTGTTGCCTTCAAATGAAAATGAACTCTTGACATTTCACTGTGACAATCAATAACACTTGTAGTCATCTTATCTATAAAACAAGTGAGGGGGGTTGGACGGAGCATTTACACACATATTCATACACACTGGATGTCTCTATGTGGTTTTGTGTTTGTCGATTCACTTCACATGAAATTGGCCACCCACTTCTGCTTTGTTGGAATTGTGAAGGATTTATTTTATTGCTGTGAATTTGCTCTAAAGAAAGGAGCTGGCAGTGAAAGCTTGTTAAGCCCTTTACCCATCATAGGAGACGGCGCCGAAGGGCCTGTCTGCGATTTTATCATTGTCATGCTTGTCGCTCCGGTTTAGTCCTCCAGACTTGCACGTTGTTTCTGTCTCACGCATCCCCGCCACACATGCTCACACAAATACCTGCACTTGTACACATGTTCACTCTCACGCATGCACATTGCAGACGATTTAGTCGGACAGAGGAAACGGTACAAGCACTTTACACACACGTACATTACTCACCTCACACACACACACACGCATGCACGTGAAGCCATTATCCACTGTTTGCAGCCCTTTTTCGCTCCTTTTAAAGCCAATGACACTGCCGTGTTGTACAGTAGACTGACACTGAGTGTGTGCGAGAATACACTTACTCTTCATCTCTACCTCTGACGGTGTTAAAACATTTTCCTTTGTCCCATTTATGTGCTGATAAATGGCTCGTCTTTCACTTCATGTTTAAATCCATTAAATAGAAACGTGGGCAGCTGCTGTCACTATTTTTAAAAAGGGTAGTGCACGTTTGACCTCAAATGCACTCGGATGTAGTTGTCTGCAAGATTACCTGGGGTGGTTATGGTTCAGAAGCTGGATTGGGTCATCTACTAATTGGAGGGTCATTGGTTTGATTCCTGGCTCCTCCTGTCTGCATTTTCAATTGGGTGTGCAAGATACTGAGCCCCCATTGATGTACAGTATGTGTGCACAGACACTGCAGCAGCAAGTATGATTGAGACCTTTTAGTATTGTGTGGCTTGAGTGGTCAGTAAGACTAGAGAAGCACAATATAACATTTAATATTTGCCAATCAGCGCGCATTCATACACTTCTCATACTTGGAGACAATGCTAAGTTAATTTTACCTGAATTTTATCTCTCTCTCTTACCTTGAAATCGCTTTTGCGTGTACACTTCTTGGGAGTATTGTTGCTGTAAGCACTCACATCTACATGTGTCAACCTTGGACTATGTGAGTGTGCAAAGGTTTTGCGTGGGCTTGCACAGGCTAATCTATCAAAACAAGTGTTTGTGATTACCAGTGGATGGATGACCTTTGGGGGTCTCTCTGGAGCCCCTGTCACATCATAAGGTGGAGATGGAGGGCAGGAGGGGAAAGAGCTGACAGGGAAGGAAGAGAAGATACTTGCTGGGCAAATGTGTGTTTTTATTTGCTGTTCAAGTTATGGTTTTGCTGAGCATGTTTGTTCTTTTTCAGCATCGCCTCGCTTCATATTTATGCTCTTGCACAGAGTTTCAACCACGGTTTACAGCAATACTTCACATTGCTGAGCTGCTCCACTGGCACGAATAGAAAGCCAGTGCCCTGCTCAAGGGCAATCTGCCAGCAAATGTTGAGAGAAGGCAGGGTGTTTACACATTCACTTTACTTGCCCAGAATATTCCAGGTGGTCTGAGAATTTCAAAATTGCAGCTTTCTGGCTACAAGTTGTTTCTCTAATCTTTAGGCCCTCAGCTGAATGAACACATATTTTGAGGAACAACTAGAACATGTAATAACTTTCTGCATGTTTTTTTTTTTTTTTAAATTTAATAATTGCATACTTACAGTTACTAATTCACCCTATTTTTATTCCCAGATGTTCCAAAGAGCATGTGCTACAACTGTGTGCTTGTTTATAATACATACCAAATGTGCAGTCCATTAGGTCCATTGAGATGATGAATGTTCCAATTGAGCAAAGCAGTTATTAGTTATCATAACCTTAACTGTATGTGTGTCAAACCTTCCTAAACTCAGTCTTTATCCTAAATGTATACTTACATTAGTGTGGAGGATATGGCAAGACATTTTGTTCCTTTTGTTACATTATCATATGGATTTAATTTCATGTAGTATATCAAAGTTCATGAAGGTACCATGTATGGTTCCAGAAAGGGCATATAGAAGAAAAACACAAATAAACATTATTTTAGAACAGTGTTTCCCAATCCTGGTCCTCGGAGAGCCCTGTCCTGTATGTTTTAGATGTTTCCATCATTGTTTTTTGTAGATATTACTGTAGATGAAGAGAAGACCAAGCCATATGACCTTACTTTGTGACACTCTCTGTGACATTAGCTGGTTTTCTGCTGGGTGAAATCCAGGTGTTTCTAATGCCACTTTTCCACTACATGGTCCCGCCAAGCCTCGACTTGGCACGGCTCGACTCAACACGGTTTGGTTGGTTTTCCATTACAATATAGTAACTTCTCAAAGTGGGCGGGGTCATCGAATACAGCGGCAGGGGTTGTGATGCAGCTCATTGCATACCACTGCTTTTGCTAAATACACCAGACTCCTGTTAAATGTTGAGATTTTAGACATTTCTGCTAAATGTTAGGAGTTTTAATTGATCTATTGTTCGGCATTGTTTGGTTTGATTCTTGTGTCGGGCGTCTCGCCTCATGCCTCTTCCAGTGATGGCACTCTGACCTATCAGTGGCCGGCATAGAGGAGGTACTAGAAAAACAAAAAAAAGATACTATCGCTAATGGAAAAGCAAAAAAAAGGTGCCGTGACAAGGTGAGTCAAGTCGTGCCAGGACCATTTAGTGGAAAAGCGGCATAAGATCTCGCAGTAACGATGGTTTTGGATGTCTGTAGAAGTGATCAAATATATTTCTTTACCTGGTAAAGGGTTAAAATGTGTCAATATCATGGTTCCCACCACTTGAACACACATGCATGCACACACACACACACACACATTGATCTGCAGTGGCATTTAGGCAGTGACATTTTCCAAATGACATTTTGTCCGTAGCCAAACCCACAGACGGTGAACGCAAATCCAATCATGCAATCTTCTACACTGTCACGGAGCCAACACTTAACACATGCATGTGACCTTGCATACAAGTGCACACGAACACTTGCAGCCTCCGTCTTTACCTTGACCTTTGTCAGCCGTCCTGTTTCTTTGCCGAACACAAACTTGATTTTAATACTGCCAATTTATCTTTTGTTGTTATTAAATGCATCCCCCAGTCATCACGTAAATGATGTTGACGGATACAATCATTTTCAAAGAGTTTTTGCTCGAGATGAGATTGATGAAGACAGTGCAGATATAAGCTGCTGTAATGAGGCTGACTAATTGGACATTACCTTCTTTTAAACAAAGAGCCTGATTCATGGACCTGTGTTTTATCACTGCAGACCTCATTAAATCAGCTGGCACTGTGACCTAATTGCCTCCGAGATGGTTAAAAATATCACTTTCACCAAGTGAGAACAATGGATAGATTCACTAAAATCAAGAAACGGAAAAATAATGATGTGTTTATAAGTAAGTAGCTTTTACATTTAACATTTTGTGAATTAAATACTTCTGTTCACACAATGTTAAATGAAAATGTGTGCAATTATAATTTCATCAGCTTAAGAGCTTGGATCAAGTACTACTTGCAAAATACTCTCTGTTTTTTAATATGACGGGAGATGAGCTGCTTACTTGTTAATGTTTGGAGCTCTAGAAAAATAATATTGACACCCACATACTTGAATCAATGCTTATTTCACTTTTATTGATGAAGGATGTCAGATTTTGTGGCTTTGCAATAAAAAAACAAACAAAAAGGGAAAAGAAAACCAATCATGAAAAATGCGTTGTGCTTCTCGCACAGATTACATTTATTCAGTCTGCAAATAAATGTCTCAATGAATGTCAGAGATATGAAAGACGTGGTTTCTTTTTTTAAATCAATGTTTATTACTGTCAGTTGTGACACCAGCTGAAATGAGTCTTCATAATAAAATACATTTCGCAAGGCAAGTAACAGTAGCTAGAGCAGCTATCAGCGGCTGGAGAACTAACTCAAAAGTACTATAGTTTTACTCAAGACCTAATAATGTTTGCTGCTTTGTTCCATTACTGCTCTGCATGTTTGGACCGTTTTATCATGAGACCAGAACATTTTGGCTCGTCTATGTCTGCTTGCATGTGCGATCATTATTTTAGGCTACCGGCCATTAAACGGCAAGAACCAAGGGGAGCACAGAAGAGGAATGAGAGTATTTACAGTAGGGAACGGTAGTGAATGGCTCTTCTTATATAATAACTAATTAGACAATTCATCACAAGTTAAATACAGTAGAACTTTTTACGCAGCATACCCATAGAGAGTTGGTGATTAGTTTACATTTTTCATATGAGAACTAAACAGTCTGTTACTCGGCACAGTTAATCACAAAGAAGTTAATCAATGTTACACTTCACCAACAGGTTCACACCCATTCCATCAAACGTGCTCAGATGAACGCGCAGACGTATCAGAAGATGAGTAAATGCTACCACCAGTGGGATTTTCAAAGCTATATATATATATATATATATATATATATATGTGTGTGTGTGTTTCTATATTCCATACAGTATGTTTTTTTAAGTGCATTTGCACAACAGCGTTCAACAATAATTTAACATGCCTCTGTTTGAGTTACTGTAGTAACTGTAAAATATTAATGTTTTATTATTTATACATAATTAGAATTAGTCATTTTTGCGCACACACCAATTAGCGATCGTGAATTTGACCTCTGCATTGAACCCATTCTTATTACACACCAGTAGTGAACACACACACACACACACACGCACTGTACACACACACACACACACACACACACACACACACACACACACACACGCAAGCTGGGCACAGGAACAATGGGAGAGTGAGTGCCTTGCACATGGATTGAACCAGCGACCTTCTGTTTAGATTCCAACTCCTTTCTTCTTGGCCATGGGCTGCTAATTGGTTGTTGTTGGTATTTTAAGAAATAGATACATACTCTTTACTTAACGTTTATTTTCTTCTTTTCCTCTTCAATATGCCATCCATTTTCTTCTTCAATTATGTAACCTGAACAGACCAAAGCTATATTATGCTAATATGTGGCCATAATTAAGGCAGAGCTGTGTTGTGTCTGCACATATGTGTAACCAGGCTGACTTTCCACATTTCAACAACACCTTTTGTTCAGGCTGCTCAGGGCTTTCTATTTGCAGCACACAAACCCAAACTCACTCACACACACACACACACACAAAGTGAGACAGGAGACCTACTGAAACAAAGAGCAGCAAGTGTGACAGAGTGACAGGGTGAACAAGAGAGGGAAATTGGAGACTGAGGGATGATTTCTTTTTGCCCATTGAGCCCTTAAATAATTTAACGAGGCAAAGATCTGTGTTGCTGTATTTGTGTGTTGAATATTTATACACATATAAAACTGCTATGGGCCAGCTGTTGCCAGTCATATCACTGGGGGCTGTGCTATTTTTAAAGGTGATTTACAATTCAGAATTTAAACAGATATGACTTGTGGTCGTCACAAGTACTTTATGAGACAAATATTATGACCAGGATTTGGGGAATTTTACTTTAGAAAAAGTATGATGAATATTTTCAGTGTTTCTAATCTGGAACAAACCATTAGCCGAGGCCCAGCAGCGTCTTATTCTCAGCTGTTTAATGATGTGGCTCTTTGATTTGCATGTTTCTGAAGATGTTTTGCTGAATTCCTTTTGGCTAAACAACACAGAATCCCTTCAAATTCAGAGCAGAAGAACTGTATTTAAGTTTGATGTTTTTTGGGAGAATGAATTGCATGACCATTTGTAGTTATTTGACCCACAAATACAGTATTTGTAGACCTTTTGACTCTGGGGAAAAAATGAAATGTATAATACCCAAGAAAACTTCCAGATCGACAGGGACTAAAACAAATTTTTGCATCAGCAAAAATTGTCATATTTCATTGCATTCCTGCAGCTTCATGCTGGTGTCATAAGTCACAAAGGTCACAGAATGATTTGCTCCCAAGCTGTCCCCACCACACAGGGTTTAAAATGAGAATAAGTTATGGGAGAGGCAGACTCGGCCCTCCCTGAATATGATAAAGGACTTATGTAAAATGAAATGCCGAAACAGAAATGTCAGGGATTTCCTCTGGTATTTGAGCTCAGTCATTGTCTGTTTACGTCATCAGCTTTATTCTCCCTTAAAAAAGCTGGGGAACATTTGCTTGCTTTCTGACTTCCGGGGAGTTTAACCATAGTTACATAGCTGTACTAAATGTTCTCTCAGACCATAGTGATAAGAATATTCCTACTAGGGCTGCAACTAATGATTATTTTCTCTATTAATCAAGTACTTGTTTGGTCCGTAAAAGAAAATGTTGAAAAGTTGTGTTGATCAAACCTGGAAATTGTTTTGTCCACAAAGCAAAATGATAACTTTTTATTGATTTATGTGTTATATGGAGCAAAGAAATCAGAAAATATTTACATTTAAGAAGCCGAAAAATCAGAAAGCTTGCTTTACTATTGAAAAAAAAACCCACTTAAAC
The DNA here is from genome assembly GCF_019176455.1 of Solea senegalensis. Taxonomy (NCBI): domain Eukaryota; kingdom Metazoa; phylum Chordata; class Actinopteri; order Pleuronectiformes; family Soleidae; genus Solea; species Solea senegalensis. Next base: position 23,770,298 of record NC_058021.1, read on the forward strand.
TGATTAATAGATCAAAAGAACTGACTGTTAATTTAGTAATCGATTAATGTCTTTAATTTTCAGTATGACTGTTGTAGTATCTACTACCACAGTAGAACCACTCAGGCATTTGCTGCTAATGTAAATTCACTTTTGTTAAGCATGGCCTGATGTGCAAAGTGCCAGTCATTACTCTGATAGAAAAGACCATAGTTTCTCTGGTGTAAAACAATAATGAATCTTGTGTTATGGGGTAAAAAAGGGAGATTTAGAGCAAAGTTGATACAGAGTGAAGCTGTTATATTTCCTTGTTTAGTACAACTGATGTTTGCCAGATGGCTACAGCACCTGTGTGCATGCCTACACACAGATGCACGGACTTAAACACTGACTCCGCTGTTTACTCCAACTGCAAGTACATAATGAAAACCCACCTCAGCTCAAACTGTTGTAAATATACATTGGACTTTCTATCAGCTTAAAAAAAATACGCAGTTAAGCTCAGGCCCGTCCCACACGAGAGGATAATTGGTCAGATTTTGTCCCAATCTGGCCCTTCCAACAATCACGGGTACCTTCAGATTATTTGAACAGATTATTTTACCAAATTATCCTGTAGTGTGAGGTGTTAACAGACACATCAGAGTCGATTTGAAATTCTTAGTATTATGTTGCGACTGAACAGCGATTGGGGCATGAGCAGAACCCCGCAATTACCAGTGAGAGCGTGTTAACCGAGAAACAGATGTTGCGTACTTTTCTTTCAAACTGTATCTTGTACAAGTTGATTCCGTCTTCTCAGCCATGATTTTTGCATTTCTTAGCACAAAACATCGCGCACACAACAGCTATTTACTAACGACACCAACATGCTGCCCCCATGTCTGTTATTATGAAGTCACGTTAAATCACGCGAGATTCTGTGCAATCCCAAATCCTTGGAATCTCCTGCACTTTCTCTGGGTAAAAATATTGAAAATCGGTTACATAGTTTGTTGTTTGTGGTCTCTCCAAGTCAGATTTGAAAGACTTTATTTAAGTCATGTTTTGCAGAGGTTAGAGGATCACTGTCGTCACAGTTGTTACTGGTGCTGCCCCCTTATGGTTGACAAACATTGGAAACTCTATTGGAAGCTGCGTATTGTCAAAATCAAATGAAAACCTATATGGCTGAAACATGCATGGCTTTAATTTGAAAGGGCTGACACAGAAAGTATAGTTTGACTGAAGTCACTTCAGTGTTTCACTTCAATGTCTGATACACTGCTGACTACAAAGTCTCTCAAATAGTGTGTCGGGTAAGACGTCCAAAGTTTGGGAACATTTTAAAAGCGTGAAGTGCAAGCTGTGCTGGCGGACATTTATCTTTTCATTTTGTTTTGTTAGACTTAAAAAGTGTTGGAGTAGTGTTAGAAATGTGCGGCGAAGCAGCAGCTGCTTTATTGTATAGGTGTGTTGACTCATTTGCTATTTTCACTCCCCTGTTTATTCATTTTTATGCCACTTTTCTATTTAGTTTTTTAAATTCATAAACTGCTTCCATGCTCTCCTGCTGTGTCTTTCCCAGCATCTTGCAGCATCAGAATTAGTTTCTTTTTTAATTGCTTTTTTGGTGTTTACAAGTGACATGATCTGCACCAGCACTGTTGTAAAATTCAAGGTTAAGAAACAATTTATCATTCATTGTGCTGGTGTTACAGGTTAAGTGATGTGTTGAAAATCAACAAAATACTCCACTAGCTGGTTGATCTGACATTTGCTGCCGCGTGCGTCATAATTCAAAAGCTCGCTATGAAGTGTGTTCTTGTTAAAAGGTAAATTCACCAAAAAGTTCAGATCTTTTATTCCAATCCATTCAATAATTTTTGCACTGCACAGGTTGAATTATGAGGCTGGCTCTTTGCATGGCGTATCTGTTTAATGTTGGCTATTAATTTAGTGTTGATTTTAAGATTTTTGTATACATCTGTAGTGTAGAACAGTGTTAAACATGTTATTTATAACATCCTGGACCTGGAACTCCAACTTTTTTGTTGCCGTGCTATAAATAAATGGTCGACCAAGAAAATCCTTAGTCAGGGGCAGCCCAAGTGGTTTGGAGCGTGTTGAATAAGGTGGTGGATTGTACAAAAAACAGGAATGGTTGTTGATTTACAGTAGGTAAAGAACAACGGTGATCTCATAACCACTAAAAATAAAGAAGAAAAGCCCTATGAAGATAATTTACAGATGGCTGTGAATGGAAATTATTCCATGCTAAAGCTTTAGTTCAAACAAACATGTTGAATCTCACTCCAGAAGTCTCCATACACACATCCGTAATGTCAGCTCACAGCAAACCTGTGTTGAAACTCAGACACACAGCATTGCTTAAGAATAACGTCATTAACATGATCGGGACATTCTGGTGATCTGTTGGCTTTTCTTTGTATTTCCTTTGTTTTCTCTTTCTTGCAAAGACACACTCATGAAAAGGCAGCAGATCAGGTCTCCCTCCTTCGGCCCTCATCTCGTATGTCTTTCATCAGCAGAGGCATCAGAATCTCCTCTGTCTTTCTTCCTCTCTTTCTCCCCCTGCTTGCTATTTTCTGTCCTCCAGTCTTTGTTTCCTTTTTATTCTACTTCTCTCCTGGCTCATTGTGGAATTTCCACACTCATTAAAGGGACATGACAAGTGTCAGAGGGAGAAAGAGAGGCAGAAATGAATCCTGGCTACATTCGAGCCATGCTTTGTTTTTCATGAACCACAGCAACGGCTTTGGAAACGAGCACTGTGAGCGGTGGCTTCTATGTTGGAGGAATTTTAATATGCAAGGGAGTGATGGAAAAGAGTGACCTTTTTACAGCGCCCATTTACATGTCCCTTTCCCACTCTTTCATTCCACTCACCTTATCCCAGTTTTTTTCCCCATTCCTCGTAACTGATTGAGGAAAAGGGGAGAAAGAATGAATGCACAGCTCACTATTATTTCCCAAATAAGGTCATATAGTCTTTTGTTTCCAATCCAAAAACATCATGATTAATAGCTGCCTATAGGGCTCATCATTATGCTTCTTTATAATTGGACTTTATCTCTTGAAACACACAGACAGCACATACTGGCTTAATATGGAACGTTTAGCTTAAACAGAGAGAAGAACTACACAGACACTAAGAGCAGTAGAGCAAACTGTGACCATGGATGCTTTTTATCCCATTTATCCCGTATGTTATCCTGCAGTCTGTACTTTACCATGCCATATTTATTGCCCTTAAATACTGTCTGTGTTTGTGTTTTATCGCCTTTGGACGATTGCCTTTAAAAGTTACAGCAAACACTTTATAAAACCTGGATCCTGGAAGTGTTGTTGATTTCAACAACAATTTATCATTTTCTGTGTGGCAGGAAAAAATGTCTGCCATTTTCTTTTTTTCACAGACTTCCATTATGAAAAGGTAAATAGCCATGTCAGTACTACCAAGTGGCATTGTAAAATGATTCACTTACATTAGTTGTGTTCTCTGTAATGTGGTCATGTTTTTTCTTTTTCTAAATAACGCTGTCTAGGAGTGTTTTCTGTTGGATAATGTGATGCTCTTTCCTTTTCAATATAATAATGTCCTTCTCTGTTGCCCTCCTCCACAGGGAGATCAGATATCACCCTGCTCTTCTGTGTGTAGTGTCTTGCTAAAGGGCATCAAAGCAGAGTGGAGGATTTGACATGAATATATGCAACTGTAAACACAGCTCCGGGTTTATACTGTAGATGTTCAAGTTTGCATGTGCATGTTCACTGTATATTTGAAGTGCTCAAAGATGTGGGAGTGACTTAGTGACCCACTATGTATGCATTGTTTACATTAGAAGTGCAGCTACTGTCTGTCTGTGTTGATTCATGACATGGCATCACATCATTTACTCAAGTAAACTGGCAACCACTCACCTGAGGCTACAACAGTGCATTGCAATATTTACAGAAGTTATTAGGAAGTTCAACCTCCGCACTCACTCACTCTCCCCATTTGCCTGCACTCATTCACTCAGTTTTTGCATCATAGCAACTGATCCTCTGTTTCTGATGCTGATTGCATTTTGCAATGTCACTTCAAAGAATTATATTTGTCTAGATCTCACTCATCTTCTGCTGCTTCATCCTCCATATGAGGGTTGTGGGGGGCGCTGGTGCCAATCCCAGCTGACATAGGGTGAAAGGCGGGATACGCCCCGGACAGGTCACCAGTCTGTCACAGAGCCACAAGCAACTGTCCCCTCACACACTCACGTTAATGGTCAGAAATTCATGTTTTTGGACTGTGGGAGGAAACCGGAGAACCTAGAGAAAACCCCACGCATACACGGGGAGAACATGCAAAAATCTAATCTCGTGAAAAATTTGCATCCCATTTGGTGTGAGAGCACCTCAACACAGTTTTTGTTCCTGTACAGTAAGCAGGAGTACATTAATTTAAGTAAGTTAATGAGCGTTAACTGCTTAATGACAAGTTCTCTAAACTAAAATGAGAATTATATGGTGCTCATGAAGGAGGCTGGTAATATTCCTGTCTTTTTGTGTGGACACTCACGAGATGTGACTTGCCCCCTCCTTCAACTTTTTGTTGAAGAGGTAATTGAATACAGTACGTGGGTCATCTCTGTGAGAGCAGTGCAGGCACGTGAAAGGGCAGAAACTGTGCGTGAGGGAGGAGTCAGGACCTCTTTTATAATGTTGAGGGGTGGACGGGGTTCTACAGTTGCCATAGACACCTTTTTTGCTGATTGTGGCTGCTGCTCTATTCATATTCTGAGAGGGAGGCGGTGACACACAGGCACAGCATATGCCTAACATAGTGCAATCCTACACCTGGTGCATTTAGATAGAAAACGCACAGTAGAGCAATAGAGAGCGGAAACTCCCAACTCATCAGTTTTATGGATTGCTGACGCTTACAGACATCAAGGTAAACTATACAACTGCATACAAAACAAACTTTTTATTTGGTTGCATTGTTCAGGGTTAACAGCAAAGGTAGCTACGATGCTACCCAGAATGACAAATAATTTCATTTTGATGTCACGTGATTAAGTTTACGTGGCGATGCTCGATGTACACTGATCCAACATCTGCTTTGTCGAACTAACGTTCATATATATATATATATATATATATGTATATATATATATGTATATATATATATATATGTATATATATATATATATATATATATATATATATATATATATATATATATATATATATATATATATATATATAAAACACAGAAGATGTATTTCTTCTACCAGTGACAATGATCAAATGTTTCCCAATATAATTATTACTTCCTGTTCTTTAGTAGATATTGTTTTGTCTGTTTAAATTTACTGTACTTTCTGTGTGAGGAATAAGTTTTATGAGTGTTTCCAACTGGGCTAATAGCATTTTACAGCACATATTTATATCTTAATGTACACTGTATAGGTATGGCAGTAAGAAAAATGACTAAAAAGCTCTAGGAAATTCTCACATCCATAATCGAGCAAACCTAAGCTTTATTTGCAGATTGGACAACTTTAGTTAAACTTACTTATCTGGTAAATTCTGGTATAATGTCACTTCCAATTCATAAATGTCCTCTCACATATATTTGTCAGGTGCAGTTCATCGTGTTTGGCGTCATTTATAGTAACGTATCAGAGACACAGGTTGTCCTGAGACAAAGGAGTTGGGAAAAGAATGTGATAAAGGGTTATGCATAATTTAGCAAGTTTCACCCTAACTCAAACCTGGCCTCACAGGTTTACCATCTGTTTTGGCATTCAGGCATTTACCATGTCACCTCAGTGGGCTTTTAGGAAACTTAACTGTTGAGACCCTATATCACCAATTAGCATAATGCTACTTACAGTGCATGGATTTACATTTTTACACCTCGAGGATTTAAAGGAGTTGCATTTGTGGCAAACAAGGTGACAACAGTCACAGTGAGGAGCAGAGCGGTGCTTCAAAATGAGGCAACCCGCTGTAAAATAAAGCTGTAATTTACATTTATGGGGGGCCTAAGACTTTAATAGACCCTGTTCAAATTTCCAGCATCAACTATCTTTGCAAATCATAGGGGTGGCTGAACCAGCGAGTTTGTTGTTCATGTGTATGAGGATTTAATGTGTCGCATATAAATGAAGAGAAAAAAAGAAATAATTTATTGAGACAGAGTGATGAATGGAGGAAAGCAGGGATTATTTAGTATTTATGAGTGTGTCCCGTACATGTGGTAAATAATGCAGAGGTGTTCATGAATTGCAACTCTTTTATCATTGCAGTCCCTCACTGTTATTCACTACATACAGGACCTATCTGATGTATCTCCTGATGCTCTTCCTCTCTCTCTGGTGTGGAGAGTGTTGGCATCTCATCTTAAATTGAATTATTAGAATCGGAATTATATATCACCTGATTGGAACACATCCAGAAAGTATGGGAATTATGTATGGAGTTTTCAAATTACCAATTTGTCTGAAAGAAAAGAGCTTCTTCAGGTTAAAGTATTTAGTCAAGTATTCAGTGTGACCCTTGAACAGTAGTATCTCTGGAGTCAACTGATCAACACTAATCACCACCAATTGTTTTGGAGATTATTATCTGCATGTACCACAAGTGAATTTCACCAGAAAATCCACTCAAATCTGTAACAAATTCTAAATGTCTCATGACTTTCCCCCCTCCTATTCTCCATCACCCTCCTCCCACCATACACACTGTGAATGGTGAATGCTTTTTTTTAATGTGTGCTTTTAGAATATATATAAAAAAATTGATCTGCATGGAAATTAGGTACACATTTGTCACATTTAATAGCCAGGAAGAGGAAGAAGATTTTAACTACACTGGGCAGCTGCATTGCTGTAATTGGCGACTCGTACAGTATATGCAGCCACAAAAATGATAGCTTGGGTGACTTTAGCCTGGCCTTATGTACATCCTTGTGATAATGTTGTCTAGATTGGTTGGTCCGATGGCAGTGAGACTTTAACAAATTGCTAAGTGAGTTACAGAACCTCTGCTTACTAGATATGATGATGTACCTCTCCTCAAACTACATATGTACTCTGTGCTGAATGTGTATGTGTCAGAGAGAGAGGGGAAGAGGGAAGAGAAAGTAACAATGAAGTATTGGTGTGTTTGAGTGGAAGGCAGGGAGAAAGGGGAAGAAAGACTGTGTATAGTTATGAGTAAATTGCTGTAAGCATGTGTGAAAAGGGGCAGACGAATTGCATTGTGCTCTCTAGTGTTCAGGGAGGAGAGATGATTGAAGTTGGAGACTTGGGATAGACTGGGGATCAACTCATTCAAAGCTTTAAATGGCTTTGAGAAAACCAATCAATCCAGCATGCTCTCTTTCTCTCTGTCTGCTTCTCGCTCACACACACACACTCTTCATCTTGCATACGCACGCACTCAATTGCACATGCACATTATCCTCAGAGGGGGAGGAACACCCTAAACTATTGATCTGCTTATACATGCACAGCTTCGCTTCCCTGCAGATTCTCAGCTGTCTCTCTTTTTGTGCCGCTCTCACCCTTTCTCATGTGCGCTTTTTGTTTTTATCCTCACCAGGAACTTCAGTTTGAGCGGCTGACCAGGGAGCTTGAGGCCGAGCGTCAGATTGTTGCCACCCAGCTCGAGAGATGCAAACTGGGATCAGAGGCAGGAAGCATGAGCAGCATCAGGTGACATTCAGTTCCTCTGTCTCTCGCTGTTTCTCTCACACACACACTCTTTCTCTCTCTTTGAACATTGTTTATATTGTGGCTGGGTTTTGAGCATATGCTTATACGCATGAGTGTTTGTATGTTTGTGTAAAATTTCCCTCAAGACCCTATACATGTGTGACATGCACACTGTTGCACAAGCACAGCCTACACACCGATGTTTTCTCCTCAGTCATTATACTGGAAAGTCTTACCACTGTTATTTATGAGCTGAATGGCTGGAGATGTGCTCATGCACACACTCACACACAAAGGACTCTCTTTAAATGATCTATAGCACTGTGGCGCAGGTGTGTTGGGGCGTGTCCAACTCCAGTTGCATGGTGCATTATCTCAGGGAGTTATCTTGGCGCAAAGGGGTTGTGTTTAGTGTCTGAGTTGTGCTTGGGTGTGTTTTGGGGCGTGGCATCAATTGAGCCAATCAGAATTTTGCTCGTCATTCTCTTGAAAAGCCAGGTGCGCATATGCCTGGCATATAAATTGCATATGCAGGCGTGAACGACACCCTGCTGGAGATAGAGATGTGCTTGTGAGCCGGCCTGGTTGGGCCAAACAGGAGCGATGGGATGGGGAATAAAAAAAAAAAGCAGGAAAAAATTTAAACAATGCAACAAAGTCAGGTTTGAGGTTAAGAATAATTGGCAGAAGTTGATGGTGATGACACAGAAGCACACTGTCGCAACACAAAAAAATTGCTGTGTTACATTCAAGATGATGTGCATTATTTCAATTCTCATTTGAACCAGCAGAAGACCAGTTTTCGAATATCTGAAAAAGACAGAACCACAGGAGCAGATGTGTGTCCCGTTACCTCACAGTTGAGATCTGACAGATGTGGCCTGGCAGCACAGCCTGGCAGCACCCCTCTCTCTCTGTGCTAATGGCTATGTGGTCCTTGGTCGATGGACCCTGTGCCTCCTCAGTCTAATGATTTCCTCTGTCCCATCAACAATTCCATTAGACTGCACAGGGCAAGGAATTTTACTGACATTCAAACTGCATATAACTGATGAGGAAGAGGAGGAGGAGGAGGAGCAGCGCGTCTCTCTGTGTGTTTAACAAGCATGCATTGTGAACCCGCCCATGTAGGCACATCTCATTCACCGTTTAAATAAGCATGAAAATACCACTGAGCAACAAAAACCTGGTCTAAAGTTTGTGACGTGGTGGCTTCATGATGCTTCAGGGAGCACACATGCATGGTCACAAAACGTCCTTTAACGCATGTTCTAGCCATAGTCTGTGGAACCTTTTTCCACATATTACAACATTAATAAGTCAGAGGCCTGAAACCCTTGGAAATATTTCATTACGTTTCCCAATCAAGTCTGACCTTTCTGCCGCTATGACTGCTATTTTAGATGAGGGAAAGTGAGCGAGGGAGAGTCCAGATGAAGGAGTGAGGGCTGGATGATGGAGTGACGTGTGTTAGCTTACAAATATTTAATTTTATGTGAGGAGCTTAAACGTTAAGCTTAACATCTCCGCCTTTCCTTTTCACATTTTCTTCCACAGTGGCCTTGCCTTCATACTTTGGAAGACTCTTTGCAATTTTAATTAAAGTGATTTACTCTGTGACATTCTGTTTCATGTGTGTAGATACAAACTGCCTGCATTGTGTCTGTATGTTTGTATGCGTTTTTCTGTTATGTCAAAGAGTCAGGTTGATATAAATTCAGCATCCATTTGACACCCTCAGGCAGATTATTGCATAAGAGGGGGAGATCAGAGCATCCTGAGGGGAAAAAAGACACTTTTGAACTTTCCCAGTTCATTCTTTTTGCTCCACCAACACATCTCTGTGAAAATTTAGAGGCTTCTCTCCAGGGTTTGTACTGAAATTCCATGATTTGTTCATGTACTTGAGTTGTGATACAAAAACTCACATGGCATGATATATATATTCTGTACGATAGAATATCTGTATCATGACCTCGAGTATCTACAGCAAAACATTTGTTCAATCCATTTCAAGCATTTTAAAGACAATTCTCCAACTGTGTCACACATATTCTGCTCCTATGAAAAAAATAAATAGTCCAAGACATAACTCAGTTAAAATGGTCTCGCTTTACTCTTTTACAGTCTGTGCATAGAGAAGCATGCAGTACATAGGATTTCGGATTGATTTAACACTTTTCTTTTTCGATATCCGACCCGGAGACTTTGACCACTATTCTATCGGCTCATTACAGTATAAATTCATTGCATAGAGACGCATTTAAACATTGAAATTTAAATGTTCTCTATGCATCTGAATTTTTGTCTGAATTATTCAGTATCTCCTCTCCACGACTATGACATAAGAAGCTTTTTACACCTGGATTTGGAGATTTTCTCCCATTCTTTTCTGCATTTGCTGTCAAACTCTGTCAGCTTAGCTGGGCACCGTCACTGGCCCAACATTTCACATTCACAATTTTCACATTTTCGTTTTCTCTGCAGAAATGTGTCACAGCTTTGCCTGGAAGATTCAAGGACATTCACAAAGTTATCACAAAGCCAGTCCTGCACTGTGTGCTTAGGACGTCACTTCCCCTCATCACTGACCAGTCTCTTTGAGCCTGCTGCTGAAAACGTCCCCTCCTTAGCATGATGCTGCCTCCACTGTGCTTTATTATAGGATGGTGTTCTGCAGGTGATAAGCAGCACCTTCAGTCATGACGATCAGAGTCGAGGCCAAACAGTTCAGTCTTTGGTTCACTGTAAACCAGGCACTGCTCTTGGGAACCTGTGATGCAGCCATATGTTTTTTGGAGGTACATTCTGATTTTAGGCTGATTTGAACAGATAATCTGGCCAAATTATCCTGTAGTGTGAGGGTTTAACGGACACAGATTTTTATTTTTTAGCATCATTGGACACGTAAGAGTCTTCCCGATTTCATATTATTAAACTATAAAAACTTAAAAATGTTCGCTAATTGCTAGAGCTGAAACAATTACCTGATATTTGCAGCTCTAATAATTATGAATGAACAGTGTTCGGGGCGTGAGTTGTGTACGTGGTTTCCCACTTTTTTTTAAGGTCAAGTCGTTTTTTTAAAATCCTGGAGTGTGCGACAGGCTTTAGGTGTCTGTGCCAGCCAAAGTATGTCTGCTGTCAAGTCTGCTCTCTCACAGTTGCATCATCTTATGATTATCACATCAGATATAGAGGACTTGCTTGGCTAAGCTTTTGTCTGCTGACAGAAAATTCATGTCAACAACAGAGTGTGATGTGCATTTGCCTTTCTTTTGGTTTATACATACACACATGGAACAAATTAACTTTTTAGTTAGTTTTTGTCAATTCTGATTCACATGATCCCTCTTATTAATGATTTCCCCTGTTATTTTTCTTTTCCAAGCAACTACAGATATTAATAATATAACGGAATGATCAGAGAGTGTTTGATGCTATCCACTGAGACAGAGCTAAACCTTTCTCATGTTCTCCAACATCACTGCTCATTTCCTTCTCCTTCATCAGGGTCTCGGTGACAGGCAGCAGCTAAATTTAGAGTGGGCTCGCTGGATCTGAGTAACAAGGTGTTATAATGGAGCAGCGGGTAGAAATTATGAAGGCACATGACAAAGATGGCAGCGGCGTACTGACACAACTATTAGAGTGCTGATTTTTATCGCCTATGTGGGTGTAAAATAGCCACAGTATTCACACAGGTGACAATATACAGAAATGTGACACTGAGCAACCAGTCGGCTCTATCCCAACAGTGTTATATCAGTTGTCTGTTTTCTCTGCTCAGCCTTTGCTGTTATTGTGACCATCTCAAGTGTCCGTGTGCTCCAGGAACATGCCTGAAATGTCATCTGTAGAGAAGCAGGTAGCTTCTGCTTGCCTCACTGAGACATGTAATGAGCTGACACTTTGGTAAGAGTGAGAGTCGGGAAGGATGCATTGATCGTGAGGTCCATTCTTGCTCTGCTACATTATAGCCGGTCCGGCCCTGAGGCCCATGGGAAATGTCCAGTGTACTGGTTGTCCGTATGTGATATTTGAACTGGAAGGTAAAAATAGAGAGACATAGACATAAATAAGGAGTCTTTTCTGACATTTGATGAAAAACCTACTCTGATCTAAAGCAACAGTTGGTCAATCTGACTTTGACAGGCTTGAAGTGAAAGTAATCTTAAGACCACATGTCTTGTAACCTGTCTGTCTTATTGTTCCAAATGTGTACAGTTTTGAATACCCTCCGCATGTGTACTTTATTTACATACTTGGTGCGAGTGCTGTATTTGTGCATCTGTGTGTGTTGCTGGAAGCCGCTGTGAGCCCGCGTACATGTCTTTAGTCAAGCTCCGGTCGAAAAAGCAATTCAGGCATCTCAATGGTCTCTTCCTTGGAGCTGAGGACCCAAGAAAAATAAATAAAAAATCCGAAACCCAGGGCATTACTGACAAACATCTGTTCACGCTGTGAGCTGTTGGCACGTGACGCAGCGCTTTACAAGAGGGAAACACGTACGTGCACACATTCACACCAACATGCAAACATGTAGACTCCCAACACCACGCTGAGACTAATTTATCATTTTTCTAACATTAGTGGTAAGTGGCAACCAGTGGGAAATGTTCACTCCTGCTGTCCTTTCAGCCCTGACTGGCTGCACTGCTCATGCTTTTCGTGTTCTTTCAAAGGGAATCACCACCAAACTCATGGTTGATGCGTTGATGCAATTTGTTTAATCTATTTTTTGCCAATACAGGAAAGCCACAACGCCAAGTTATGTAAAGATCTGCTTTTAGAAATAACACTTTAATGGAAAGCTTGTTGCTTTTTGGTGTCTTGCAAGTGATGAGCTTACCAACTACAGTACCTGTAGAAAATAGAAATTTCAGGATTCTCCCAGTTTTTATTCCAAAGACTGGGAAAAGAGTGAATTTTAGTAAAGATTTTCGAGCTGTAATGTCAATAATGCCAATTATTTAGATTCTGTTATGCCTAAAGTTCCTAGATGTTCAATGTTTTAGGGTTAAGGTTAGATCTTGCTGAGGTGTTCAAAACCAAATCAAAACAGATTATTTAATTAACACTATTTCTTTTCTTTAGTCTTTTATTTAAATGCATTTATGCATATTCAATTTATAACATTAACTTCAATAATGTGTATTAACACATCAATGTTACTTATTTAGATTACAGGTTATTTATTTCATGAGTTGCCACAGTTGTGTTTTTCGCAATGATATTCAGTTTAATATATACCAGTTGCAAAGCACAAGTCAGTGTTTTTAAGACTCAAATTGGATAAATACAACATATACATTTAAATGTCTTCACAAGTTAAGATCATATATATATATATATATATATATATATATATATATATATATATATATATATATATACCCTACCAGTTAAACACCTTGTGGTATTTGTGCAGAATGTGTATATTACTGTAAGCAGTCAGGCTTTAATATTCCACAGTAGGAAAATAGTGTTGTCGTGGTAAAGCCATAGCACTTGAAAATGCTATGGGGCTATTGGGGCAATTACTTCTGAAAATCTGAAAGGTCATGTCAGATAACACTAATCCAGGCAGACCCTCACATGTATGTAGGCGACAAACAAAGTTGAGTGAAACGAATGTGGCCTCTAAATGAGTATTTTGTTGTGCTTCATGGAATTATTAGCGTTTAGTGGAGAGAGAAAAAGAAAACACAGTGCACTTAAGACAGAAATAAAGAAGGTATGAGGTAGAGGAGGAAAGCAAGAGCGATGGCTAATAAATAGCTTTCATTACCCCGTGGCTGCCACAGAATAGGTTCATTGATTTATTATCTTCCATTTTTCCCTCCCGTTCTCTTGCTCTCCGTCTTTTGCTCGTTCTCATCGTCTTATTTTCTCTCACACTTGTCTTTGTCTCTCTGTCCTCTAGTTTTCATTTCTATGTTTTACAGACATCATATTGCTTTATCACTTTGCTAATAAACCCAATCTATTCCCTGTGTGTTCTCTTAACTTGCCGTGCGGTATATCTCGTCCTGGATATTAAGTGCTGGCTTTGTGCATGCGTGCTGGTCTAAAGAAGGATGTCGAAGAGACTTTTTTTTTGCCCTATAATTTATGAATCATGCTGTTTATTAACCTCACTCATGAGATAAAGCATGTTGATTATTTCTGTGTTTTAAACAGATGGAGCTTTGCTTCAGGCATCTCTGGATCCCCCCGTTGCTGTTTATGGTTTGTGTGTTAGTAGGAATCATAAAATATAGATAAAAGAAAAAAAATATTGATTTCATAATGGCACACATACTGTATGTTACCTATGGACAGAGTGAGAAGGATACAGACATGCTCTGCTTTATGCGTGTGCGCGTACGTGAGTGTGCGTGAAAGCATGAGGGAGTGTGAGGTGTAAAGTTAATGTCCTGGGGCGGTAACAGCTTTCTGATTGTGTTGCTCAGACTAACACATCTGCCCAAAGACCCCCGGAGGGAGGTCAGAGAAAGGTAAAACCTATGTGTCCACGACAGGTGGACAGGTGTGTGTGTGTGTACGGCACAGGGTGAACAATAAGTCACCACACACTCAACGCTGCTGCATGTTAGAGCCCCATTCTCAGAGCCTCTGTCTATTTATTCCAATCAATCTGTGACATTTAGTTCCACACCAGCAAGGGCCAGCGCCGCTCTTTGTGCTGGATACGAACACACACACACACACACACACACACACACACACACACACACACACACACACACACACACACACACACACACACACACACACACACACACACACACACATCGCCCAAACACAATTCTTCAGCCTCTGCCCAAGACTTTTCTCAGGGGCAAGCAGACTTACTAGACTATAAAGTTGTCCGACCCTGAGGAGCAGACATTCACACCACTGGTATGGTCTTCACACACTTTAGAGTTGATCACAGCAGCTAATAGACTCCAGGCACTTGGCAAGTGCCAGAAACATTTGAAAGAACAAAAAAACTTTGGATCACGCTCTGTCTAAATTGCTCCCATCTTATTTTCTCTCCTCTCCTCTCCTCTTCCTATCTTGTCCTCATAGCCCATTTGGCACAAGTGTTTTAACAAGAGTTTATGGTTATACTAGCAGCATTGCAAGGCAGGAATTAGGAACATTTGACCTGACAATGGTCATAACTCGATTATGACTCATTCTTTGGGGAATTATTAATAGCTGGATCAATTATCAGAGAAATCCATTCAGAAGTTTTCAAAACATTGTACTTCAAATGTCAAATGATATCTTGACACATTTTTGCCATCTACAGCTGATGAAATAGACATAATAATTAGTCACTCACTCACTCACTCACTGACATCTGGATTTTGTTTGTAATTTTTCAGGGTCCAATGACTGTTATTGTTATTGTTGCTATTCAAGCAGCAATTTTTAAATCTTTCAGTCACAGATGAGTTTGAATGAGGCACTGAAGAGACAGATACAAATTGATCCACCATCACTGGTCTCAATGGTGCTTTCTTCAGTTGTGTTGTTTCCTGCTTCCAATTTGTTGTTTTCTACCACAATTTCTGTACCATTGATTTTAGACACATTCAACACATTAAAGAAAAGCAAAGACTGCTACTTTTTTTCTGTAGTTTTACCCACAATCAAAAAAGGAGGGATAAGTTCATGTGATTAAAAATGACAGCCACTGTCCTTTTCAATTACATCAGTGAATCAGTCCTGTTGCAATTTATGAACTCTATGCATGCTAATCCCTTCTGCGAATTGAATGTGAAATCATTTTAAAGACACAGTACACGCACTGATGATTTGTGTTTTATGTCGTCGAGAATTTGCAGGTCCATCACATTCGGCCAGCTTTTCGACTTCTCTGTTACTGACCACCGTCCTGCTTTTGTCACAACTAAAATACTGCCCAATTACTTTCCTTTATCTCACTATACCCCACTCTGGTCCCCTGCGTTATGTGATAATAGAGGGATCCATCACGCCATTAGCTGCAGGCGTTTTTATAAGCTCAGCAAAATGCTGCATTGAGAGAACTCAAATTATAGGTTGCTACATTATACCTTAAAATACACCTTGTGTGTGTGTGTGTGTGTGTATATACCCATGTGAGTGATAATGATACCACCACTTATTCTACCACCAAATGACTGATGATGCATTTCCAAGAAGAGATGAGAATAATGGTGGCAGGTGGCAACATCTCTCACACAGCTTTCGTCCCCACTGTCTATCTTCCTCTCTTCTTCTCCTCTCAGTTTTGTTTCATCTCCCCTCCCCATCTATCAGTCTTTGCTGTAAATTGCTTTTTTTTGCTTTTTTGTATTTCATAAAAAGACACCCCACATTTCACTTACTGCTAGCAGCCACCTTAATTGTTAATTAAACTGAAACCTTCATATCATAGAGTCGTTTGGAATCTGTTTTATTTTTTCCAAATTCCATTTAATTTGTTATTGAATTCTTTTACATTTTACACTTATTTTACCAGCCAAAAGTGTCTTTAAACTGCATTCATGCAACACAGCATTGTACTTCTTTATCATAACCTTAACATGGCTTCAGACAAAACATTCTATTTCAGAAATTTGAATTAACATCAAGTGCTTTCCGGCTTATTATGGTGTTCTTTAACACAATGCACTACGGGCGTGCCCCCCTGTTAGCATGCTGCTTTTCCTTGTTCTTAGTATGAGCTTTAGAAACTAAGTGGTCGTCACTTGTGTTTTAATGGGTCCAATCGACTCGGTCACTTTTTATTGCAGATATGCGATCGATCTCGGGTGAGAAACCTTAAAATTGTTCAAAATCTCCAGCTTGCAAGTGCGTCTGACTGTGTGTAGTAAGACCAAGTTAAGAAATATAATGTTATGTTGTGTGGTGACGATGGTAGACAAAAACTAGATTAAAAGTTTCCCCGAATCGCAAAAGAGAGCAGCATGTGGAAGCATTTCTGGTTCTACGCCATAGATGTCAAAACAACACACAAATCTGCGGACTCAGCTGTTAGTCTAGCTGTCAGCTCCAGTGGAGTTGATGGAACTAATAGCTCCACCAACAGCTAATGGAGTCAGTGAACGCATCATACTGTACAAGCATCTGTCGTCACATGCACAAGTGAGTTGTATGCGCAGGGGGAGAGAAATATCCAATAATCTAAAAAAATTAAAAGTATATAATACATGTTTGAGCAGGACTTTTTGGAAAAAGTGACAGCCCGACTCAAAAGTGAAAGTTCAGAGACGGCTCATTTTATAGATCTATTTATTTCACACATAATGAACCACAAGCTGGCAGATACGTACCAGGACAGCAATGTGTGTAATGTACGAGAAAATTGATCATTGTTTTAAGACACAAATTTGAGGAATCTAAATCTTAATGGCTTAATAATTGCAGCAGGCTGTCCAGGCTGTCTAGTGCAAACAGGTATATACAATAAAATGCCAAATGTTTAGATTTGAGACGGCATGTAGCTGCTTAAACATGTTATGCATACATAATGGTTGCAGAATAACATTATTCAAAAAATCTTTAAATGTATCTTATTGAGAGACAGTGATGTATTGCACTTGTGTTTCCTCACTTAGGTCTGGGATTTGTTTACAATCCTTGAGATTGTTGATATCGGGGGTTCTTTTCTTTATTTTGTTGTTTAAAAGATTTCTGTATTTTATGCAGAGACCAGCGAGGTAATAATAGTAATAATAGAACGGCATCAGTCAAGATTCCCTGGGAGTCCAATTTTTTTGCCTGTCACATCCAGGGTTGTGTTAGCTGTCTGTCAATGAGGGAAGACAGATAGGCAGCCATTAACTACTCTTTTAATGATCAAGTAAACTTCCAACTTAATTTTGTATTCAGTTATGCTTATTAATGTCCATTGTCTATCATTCCAGCTGTGAAAGCAGGCAAAGGCCATGTTTAATCCTGTAGGAGTCAGCAGCTGCTGATTCCATTGGATATAGATGTGTTGAAAGGCTTGTTTTATGACTTCAACCTGAATACAAATGAACCCAAAATGACTTGTGTCATGTAAACAAAACAAAGATTATGCTCGTAATATTAGACTCCTTTTGAGGGTTAAGGATTAGATTGTGGTGAATGGTAGTGTTAGACTATCAGAAGATAAGGGCTGCGACAATTATGCACTTATCATTAATCAATGACTAAATTAATCATCAACTATTTGTTTTTTTTCAGCTTCTCAAATGTGAAAATTATAGTTTCTTTGCTCCATGAAACCAAAAAATAATTTATCCATTATCCACCATTTATCACCATTTTCTGACATGCTACGGACCAAACAATTACTCGATTAATCGAGAAAATATCGATTATGAAAATAAACGATGGTTGCAGCCCTAAAGAAGATTGGGAAGAAGGGATAAGAGAAGAAGAGGGGTGCACTAGAATGTGAAACACAGCCAGGGATTGGGTTTAACTTATGTTTGTTAAGGGCAGTGTGAATGCAGTATGTCAATGACCGTCCCCATGGGGTTAATGACACAATTGTGTGTGTGTGTGTGTGTGTGTGTGTGTGTGTGTGTGTGTGTGTGTGTGTGTGTGTGTGTGTGTGTGTGTGTGTGCGTGTGTGTGTGTGCCTTCGCGTGCATGTGGTTTCTCATGCTGAGGGGACTTGGGGGTGTTTGGTTCATTAAACATGCAAATGCATGCTTATCTTCCCTCAACACCAGATAGTGGGGGGAATAGATAAGAACCAATGAAACTGTGCCAGAGTGGCAGGCAGGGTTAGAAAAACAGAGTGTGTGACTGAAAGAAACAGGAAAATATTGAGACAAGCCATAGAGAAACTGAGAGATAAAAGTTACACAACCAGGATGAGAGTGATCCAAAATGCAAGGCATCAATAGCATCGCAAGGACACCCAAGAAAATACATTTAATTACTATCAAGTGCTGTGAAAGGGAATGATACTCCAAAGGTTACAAAAGGACATTGATGGCTATTTGTACATGAAACATCAATAGTCGTACTAAGTCATTTTGATAATATCTTCAAAACACACATTTGAATCAACATAATTTAATAATGGATAGAATTTCAACATGAGTAGATTTCTTCCTTTCATCAAGTGAGTTGAGCCAATGTGCACATCAGTGCTGGGGAAAATCTTTCCGTTAACTTGGTCCTGACAATATGATAACTATAACAGCTTCAATAAAGCACAACACAGGTGATTATCGACCAGTGATTACTTGTAATGTACACATCAGACAATTGGTCAGTATTATGTCCTTAAAAGCTTGATTAATCCCATTTAACTACAATATTAGAACTAACCATCAGTCAATACCCAATTATCAATAAGAGACATCTTGGGATTTCATAATTTAATCATCTTTTTTTAGGATGCTCAGGAATATAAATATAATACTAGAGGAGATAATTAGCACTACAACATCCTGCAGCAGACTTCACACATTGAATTTGTAATGTAGAACCAACACAGACATTTTTTTTCCACACATATGAGGCACTTCAACAGGCAATTTGGATTTGACGGGAGGAGACGTAAAAGGCTTAATAAGTCGCTGACGTACATCCACAGTGTTTCGTTCAGGTCGGCGCAATGATTTATCTCAGTGGAGGAGGAGGAAACATTTACAGAGCAACGGAGACAGATATGTGAGCATAAAGAGCAGAAAAGCTCCAAGATTGAGGTAAGAGATAAGAGAGTTGATGTGCCTTAGAGATTCTGTCAAAGAATTTTTTTTTGGTTTTGTTCCTGCAAATATACATGTGACCATTCAGATTTAACTGCTTTGAATTTTTTCTCCCCTTACTGAAATGATGGTGGGAAGCTCTGTACAGTATCTCTATTGTACATATAGGTACAAAGGCAGTGAGACTAAGAAGGAAAGGAAGGAGGACTGTGAGTAAGTGAGTTTGTCCTTAAGGCATTAGACCCTGAGGGCACAGGAATCAATGCCTGGGGCAGTTTGAGAAGATTTTCACTTGTGGAGTGGATGTTTTGCAGGTGTGTGTGTGTGTGTGCGCGCGCGCGCATCTGTCTGTGTGCATAGCATATTTTCCACCGTGTCCTCAGAAACCGCACCGAAACCTTGTCATTAATACGTAACGTTAATGTTAAACGGACTAAAAATCAATAGAGAAGACAAGATATCTGTTCCGACTCCAAACTTTTATTCTGCCTTCTTACCTCACGTGCGTCCATGAATAATAAAACCAGTGTGCCATTTGAAACCAAACAAAAAGAAAGGACAAATGATTGATTTGATTCATTAACTGAAACATGAAGCAGTGTATGCTGTGTAAGTGAACAAAGCATCACATTTCCACAAAGACTTCATTGGGGATTTAGAACAGAAGACGCGAGCAAGTTCATTTTTCCGGGGGCCGTGGTTTGTTGTCGGGGTAGAATCCTCCCAAGAGCCATAACTGGATGCTTTGATTACACTTTTCATTGTGACTTTTATCACCTGCTCGGGATGCTCCTAAATCGATTTCTGTTTGCATTGTAACCCAATGAGTCAGACGACATCCTCAGAGGTGGGAGTCATTCGATGATTCAAGCCCAACATAATCCAAATCAAATCTTGTGGTGAGTCACAGTTTCCAGGTTTCATCTTGTAGCTCATATGAGTGGCCCACACTCATATGATACTCATACTCAGGTGCAGTGCGCGGGATTACTCAAAGTGAAACACACTCTGTTAATATATTAAGGGACTTCTGAAGGATGATGGTAAACAATAACACTATCAGTTTAAGCCGTTTGTTATGAAGCAAATATTATATTCAAACAACCTTTTATTGTGGATACTGCTGCCAATGCCATAAGGCAAGACGCAAGGCTCATCGTGAACAGTCTATCACAGAGCCAACTTACAGCAACAAACAACCGTTCACACTCACATTCTCTAATTAACTTGGGAGGAAGTCGGAAATACCCAGAGAAAACCCACGCAGACACAGAGAGAATATGCAAAACTCAAAGGCCCTGAGTTGAATTAAGATTCAAACCAAAAACCTTTTTTTGCCGTGAGACAACAGTGCTAAATATTGCACTGCTTTACTGCTCCAAACTAAAAATAATGGGGGGACTGAAGCAATACTTGGCACTAAAAATAAAGGTAGGTGGTAATTTGAGACCTTGTTGACATTCCTTGTACAAAGAACGCTATAGAGTCGCTCTATATTTAATGATGTCATGATGTTGTAGACCAGACTCTTGGCAAACCTTTTCAAAGTGACACAGTTTTTATGCAACGCAGAAAATGAGGAACAATAAAATGGGGCCTTTGCAGGTGGTACCGCTAACATGGCTATATTCAGTACAGTGTGACAGGAGACTAGCACACATGTGGGAGCTGTGCAAAGGCTCCATTCACACATCGTTTGTGCATCCTTTTTTTATCATTTCTATATTCACATTCTCTAGAATGTCATCATTCAAGGAGGAAAGAACTATATATTTGGATGATAGACTGATAGGCAGTGTGGGTTGGATTTTTCCTTGTCAAATGTGTATCAGAGAAACATCCGTTTGTTTTCAGTTGTCACCATGAATGTGAATGTAAATCTTCACCCCTGGTAAAACATCACAATCAATACAGTAAACCAACTAAACACTGTTTTCTTCCTGGATCAATAGACTGATTGCAAACTGTGGGCCTGTAATCTACCTGCAGCGATTCTTTCAAACTGTTCTTTCATGCACATGGAAAATATCCTTTTCTGCTCCAATATTTAATGGACATAATCACAGAAATGAGCTTTGAATCTTGTTTTCAGGAGTTAATGCAAAATCAATGCGGTGGCATCATGCCTTTGTAATCGTGTTGTTTCAGTACTAGGAGCTAGAACTGCACAAAGGGAAGAGAACAAAAACATAGGGGATGACAAGGAAGTTACCTGGACATAGTAATTCTTTTCTCCAGTCACTAAATCAAATTTTGACATCTTTCTTCTCTCCCTTCAGTGTTGACACTGACACTTTTTGTGCCAATTAATAACAGTCTGAATAACCTTGTTGCCATGCTAAGTGGCACAAAGCAGGGGCGGGGAACTCTAGTCACATCCTAAGTTGCAAATTTGAGGAATAGAGACTTTTGGCAAAAGACTCGACTTAGACTTCAGTGAAATGACTCGGAATGACCTGATTATTTATATATGTGTTTAAATATTGAGGGCATAACGTTACAATTTGTTTGCGTTGAAAACATTGGGTGTCTGCTGCGTACAAACCTGGCAACCGAGCGACACCAACAATGCTACGTGAAATTCCATTCGACACTTCAAGTCAGTCTGGTTATGATAAGTGTGATATTCATGCGACTTGACTTGCTTGATTCTTGCAAGAAGGACTGCAGAATTGCTTGAGACTTGAATGTGACTAGCATATGCGCGACTTACTTCCCATCTCTGGCACAAAGAGGGACAGTTAAATCCACTCACAAGTTCGCTGCACCCTGTTATGGCCAGGTGGCTTTTGTGTGAGTGTGTCTGTGTGCGTGCCTGCATGTGTGTTTGCACGTGTGCGCTCACGGAGTCATTGCAGACCAGACATGGTGATGTATTGTAGAAGCTGAACCAGCCAGCACGTCTCCCACCAGTTAATTAAAACTTCACCCTTCAGGGCCCCAGTTCATGTCACATTACATCACTCCTCAATCAATTACATACATGATATAAATTCCCACACACTGTATGCGTGCGTTCATTTAAGCTATGCAAACAGCCTCATCGTCATTTACACCTACACACACCTACTGTGTGTTACTTGTGTAACAGATCATTATTCATTTTCACTATAGAGATACCATGTCACCTTTCTGTGGAACATAAGTCATTGTTTATAGTATTAATTACAGTCGGGGACTATGAGAGAGATGAGTAACAGTACACATTACCATATTGTTTTTAGCCACCACTTACCTTGCCAGGAATGTGTTTAATATGAAAATGAATTGTGTGAATTTGTGTGGAAAAGTGAATTTTCTATTATTATTTGTCATCTGCTGGACTTTTTTTTGTTGTTTTTGTACATGTGACATCTACTGTACATCCTGGGAGAGGGATCCCTCATCCGTGGAGCTTCTTGAGATTTATCCCATTTTTTCCCCTCCATGTACAAGGTTTTTTTGGGATTTTTCACTCTGTGACGGTGAAAAAGGACAGAGGGTGCCACATTCTGTACAGAATATGAAGCCCTTCGAGGCAAACTCTTTGTGATGTTGGGCTATATAAATCAAATTGACTAGACTTGACTTGCGGCTTCTCAAAATCTATACAGGTGGCATATTAAACGAAGTAAAACAATATTGGACCCTATGTGCTAAGATTAATGCAGTTCAAAGCCTAACATGCTCTTTAACATGATTAGTGGCCAATCTCATGTTCGTAACTATTTTCTTTTCACATTTGACAAGTTAACATAGACTTTCTTGGCAACAGGAAAGACAGATACTCTGTATGTGCTACTGTATGTGTGTGTTTTTATGTAATAACCTCTTCAAGCTGTCTCCCTTGAATTATGAATATTGACCGTATGAGGCTCATGTCGAGCCATTATGATGATCTAACTGTCAAGCAGCAGTTCCTGTGTGGTGTAGGATTACATGTGCATGTGTGTGTGTGTTTAGTCATTTGGTATTGATAATTGGTCTCATGGGGCGTCAAAGGAAAAGACACTTGTAAGGTGAATAACTCCTTGTTCCTTGAATCCTCTCTCTCACACATCACCTTTTTCTTTCCCCTAACCTCAAACGAAATTCTACCTGAACCCTAAAAACAGTCTCACAGTCTCAACGTTGTGAGGACCACACTGATTGCAAACTACAATTTGTTGACACAACTTACGAAAGACATGTAGGTGCACACACACACACACACACACACACACACAATAATAAATCCCTCTTACGGAGTGGAAGCTGTGACTGACTCGGTGACTCCCACTAAATCATTGGTGAGATGATTCTCCAGGGAATGACTGATTTACGCTGTTGACTGCTTCAGCCTGCGAAGCTCTATGGTGTCCTGTCTGCCTGTGACATCACACTACTACACATGCGTGTATGTGTGAGTTTGTGTGTGTGTGCCTGTGTTATATTGATGTGTGCATATGGATTTCGCAGTACTGCGGGAGATTACAGTTTTTGTCGCTGACAAGATAACAGACTATGACTAGCAATCACAGTAATGTGGGTCCGCCGTCATAAATGTACACACTTCAGAGAACAAGATGTACTTCCTCTCATTAATCTGAAGAAACAAATGTGTCTAAATGTGAATGGGAGGACGGGTGGAACTGCCGGAATCAAATAAAAACAAAAAAAAAGAAAGATTCATTTCAGAGAGCACAGTGCAGTTAGCAGAAGTCACAGCTCGAGAGAATGTGTCCTGTCTTCAGTGACACTTGTAAGTGTAGAATAGTCTCATAGGGTGAGGTCAAGCTGTTTGTGACTGAGAGCCAGCAACACAGTTGAGAAATTATGATTGGCGTTGACTGGCCAAGTGTTTTCACTTTGCCCTCTGTAATCTCCGTTAATCCCTTGCCTGTCTCTTATGAGACAGAGTAAGAGTAAAATCTGAGTAATACAGTGGTGTGTGAACATGCTGCACGGATTTTAGTATTTTCTCCTACATCTATTTCCCTTCAGCTGGAAACATTTGGAAACAACAGTTTTACACTGAAACCTGTTTGATTTGTATAAGATCCTCTGTACTGTGGAACCACGACTGATTTGTTGTCTGGTCGCCAACTGTTTCCTAAATTCAGCAGTGTTTTGTGAGCAAACAGTGTCTGACACATCATTCTGCCTTTTGACTTCCATTTGCTGCTGTACTGAGCAGCCTCTCGTACAGTTACTCATGTGTAAATCTTAATTGTTAATGTTAATATCATTGCTACTTTGTCACATACGATTGTGAGCCAACTGTGCATAGTGATTGCCAACAAGCTTGTTAAAATGTTCTCTTTTTTTGTGAGATCACATTTTAACCAAGTATATTGAAGCAAAACCCTGTAACCCTCCGAGGACTAATGTGCTCCACCTCTAAAAGCACAATTAGTGATATGTTACCTTTTTTAAGAAAACCTGGACAATCAGAATGCAGTATGTAGGCCGCAGTGACACGGCTGAATGTGTAATGACCACAGAGACAAAGGAAAACCTTCGATGGAAATTTAGACAGAAATGTAGTCAAATGAGCCTCGTTTTGTTTTGGCTTTGGAGAATTGTTGTTCAAAATCTGGGGAGTCGGAGTAAAAACAAACATTTAAACTCCTCACAAACATTAATTCTTCCACCAACATCATTAGTGCTAAGCCGCAAGGCAGTTTGAACTGAGGGCTACATACCAACTCTAGGTGTCTTTTCACTTTAAATATCAGAGGTTTTCCACAACCACGGATCCAAATATGGCCTCTGATTGGATAGAGACTCAAAGCATAGCATTAGTGAATTGCTAAAAACAATCCAAACTATTTTTAAGATGGAAAATAGTTAACTAATCACAGAAGTTCTTACCACTGTCACGTGTGTTCTGAAATTATTTACTACTATTTAACTGCTCGTTGTGTACATTAGGGGTAGAATCACAGGGCACCTCAATACGTAATGTGATACATGGTCCACGATACCAATAATATTAAGATATTCGGTGATAATCATTATATTGCATGACAATCATAGCGATACATCACTGAAGAAAACAAAACATCTGTGCAGGATTTCTCTATTTATTCACAACATAGAGAACAAAGTGTATAAAGTCTCTGTATTGAACATGGATGGGGCATCTCTTAACGTAGCTTTCTCCGTCATTATGCCACTGTAAACTCCCTATTCTTCAGCCAGGTACCCTCCGCCCAAATTTCCCTCATTTGTTTGGGTCGCACCGCCGCGCGGAGACATCAATAAGTGAAGCCCGGCGAGTGAAACTTGGCAGGGACTGTTGAGAGCACCTTCATTTATGAATTTAAATATGGATATTTGTCCTGACGTATTGATTATTGTAATTCCCAAGGAAGCACAACGATCACCTAATTGATATTTTGACCCACCCTTAGTGCATACACACATGTATACATATGTCTCCTGGATCTCTGCAGGCCTGAAATGCAAACAGTCATCTTATACTTACAAAAATGACATAAACCAGCTCTACTGTATGGACTCAATATATCATGCAGTAAAGAACGGGTAAAGAAGTATAAATACAACATTAATATTTATAATGAGGATTAAACAAATCTCATTAAAACTTTTATGATATCTTAGTAGCACAACTATAATATTTGTTCTTACATTTCACATTGTGAGAAACAGAGTTATTAATCTCGAGTTCAATAACATGTGATATCAGTCTTGGTGCAGTGAGCCTTGTTAGATGAGTATAATGTGTGTGTGTGTGTGTGTGTGTGTGTGTGAGCACAATAATGCAGGGCACACCTGGTGTCAGGCCACGTGTCCCTTGTGAATTATGCATGGGGGTATTCTGTCATTATCTGGTGCTGGTGCAAAACAGTGATATCCCGCCTATCATCATAACTATAATAGCTTGGTGATTTAGACACACACAGCAGATGTTCCTGAGCTGAAGTAGTGTAACCAGCAGGTCCTGCTCACTGTGTAAGCCCACAGTTGTTCGTATTGCTCGTACAAAAGATTGAATGAATGTGTCTGAGGCACAAAATTAAAATGTTTTGTGGAGTCATTGTGTGCGACACTGTACTTTGCCCAACAGGGGTCTTTCCAGACTCTCTTGCTGGAGATTAGTGTGTGTACTGCTGTGTTATGTAAAATATGGAAAATGATTCTTTCAAAGGACTTATTGGTTAATGCACACTGGACAAACACTTGTGTGCACTGGCCAACTGCAGAAACTGAAGGTCTTGGGTTGATACAGTAAACAGAATGTGAGTCAAGTTGTTTATGCTCTTGTAGAGCGAAGTGTAAATATTTGTTGTTTTTTGTACCTTCTACTAGAGCACTGCACAGGCCACATTTTTCGTTTAGAACCTGACCCAAGTCTAAGCGAGTACAAGCTTTTTTGTCTGTATCTGACCCAAGCCTGATGCAGTTAGTGTAACCTGTGTTGATATGTTGCTGTTTTTGCTTGCCTGGTTCAGCTGCCTAGTATTTTTCTGCACTAACTACCATACAATCAAACCTCTCAGGTCCTCAGTGGTTTTCTAATGATACGAGCAGCAGGTACAAGCACATTTAGTCACTGTGGACCTGCTCTCTCAAATTCTTTACCTCAAGAAATACGAACCTGCAAATAGCATTTCCATTTTAAAGTCCAAACTCAAAACCGTTCTGTTTAATCAAACCTATGAACAGTGTTAATATGACTTGTAAGTTAGTTAGGATAATGTTTTGTTTAGGTTGTCCAAAAGAATGGAAATCAATGCAGTGTCATAAGAGGAATCCCTGCACAAACCTGTGTGTTTTTCTTTATGATCAAATGTGTTATATAAATACATTTTCCTTTCCTGTCCTTGTTTTCCCTGCTTGCAGACAGTGCAGTGTAAATCACAGACTGTACACTGTAACACGTCTGCTACCTTAGTGGGTTCACTCGACACAGAGCACACATCGACAGAGCTACACGGCATAATCTATTCAAAATTTACCACATTGGTCAAGTGGCAGTCTGAAAGAAAGGCGTCTGTGGTGTCCCACTGTAGAAGAAAATCCTTTATTAATGCATAAATATCCTAAAAGTGAAAAAACAACAAAACAAAACACTTTCTCCTGATATTTTGTGACTCAATACAGCACTTGCCTTTGCTTTTCTCATCTATACTGCACACAACTCAATGCACTTCATTACCTCGTAATCCTCGGATCTTTTCCTTACAAAGTCTGTGTGCAGTTCAGCCTCGCCATATCCATCCACTACTGCAAAAAAAAATAAAGAGCATGATTAGTCAACTGGCTACTGCCTCGCTCTACAACTCAATGCCCAAAAATCACTCACCCCCAAACACATGTACTCTGGGCCAGAGCAGAAAATGTGACTGAGCATGACCCAAACGTGTTTACAATTATTACAACAATTACAACAAAATATTTGTCCGAATCTGGCCCAAGCTTGTCGTGTTGTGTCCAGAGGGCTTGTATAAATTGTCAATGCTCTTTTTACAGACACATAAATAGTAACTGTATGTGTGTGTGTGTGTGTGTGTGTGTGTGTGAGGTAACATTAAAGTCATCATGACACGATGTCAGAGTGGTAGTAGCTTCTGCATATTATGTATGATGATGATGATGCCTCATCTTGTACTCAGTGATTCCTATCCAGTCAAGAGCTGTGCCGCCCCCAATCCAACTTACCTTTCCAAGTCATCGACTCCATCGTGGAGATGAGCGCGCGTTCCTCGTGTCTTTCCCTCAGCACCAGTCACCAGCACCATCGCGTATCTGTTTAAACATATATGGCCTCATTCCAGAAATGTCCTTGTCATCTTTTTCCCTTAGAAACATCACTCTTAACTCCCTCTTTGGTTTACATCACAGTTAGGTGCCAGCGTTTTGAGAAGTCCTCCACAACTGAGAGCACGGTGTCTTCACATCTGCGGTGGCACTGGTTGCTACTTTAATAGCAGTCAATATGGTGAAGGGAGCATAACTATGAGGAAGTCCTCGAGCAGTGTCATGACGGCTTTAATGCTCCATAACAGGCTTCACTTACTGTGTCTGTGCACATGCAGTATATCAATTTACCCATAAGCATAATTCAGAGCACACATACACATTTATAGAGAGCTGGTAGGTTAACGTGAGTGTTTAGGAGCTGAAAGTGGATGAGTCAGAGAAGAGAGAGCTGTACAGAGTTGAAACATCCCTATTGTTGTTTTCTTTTTAGTCGGAATAGGGGTTTTTGTTGCAGCTGTCAGTAGTTGGGCATTAGAAATAATTTCAGTGAACACTTTGACGAGACAATTCTGTTCCAGCCACTCTGTCTTTCAGCTGTCATATCCTCAGAGGTTTATCCTCAGCCTTGTTTCCAGAACAAAAGACAGCTTTTTGAACCAAGTATCAGAGACCTCGCACAAGGGTACGTACAAACCACATGCACATTGACATTGACATTGTCAAAGCAGGCAGGCCCTTCATGCATTTACATAAACAAAAACACTGTTTAGCCTCAATCTTTAGGCTTACTTTTGTGTTACTGTGTGTCAATTGTGTTGTGTTCACATTGTCATTTCACCCACTTCTACCACAAAGACAATTTAAAATTCCTCTTTCTCTCTCATGTGCACACGCACATGCATGCAGACACACTCCCACTCTCTCTGTACACAGCATAAAAGCCCACTCTAGATTGACAGATTACTGTAATGTCATACTGTCATGGTGATGATGATGAAGTGGAAAGCTGTTGTTATGACATCCCCCATTGGGTAGGTTTGTATTCAATCGACAGACAGATGTCAAAAAAATACGTTCCCATAACAACTCCATGCCTAAAAGTGAGTGTGCACATTTGTCTTCTTACATTTGTAGTCCACACTCAAAAGAATCCGCTTTATCACAATTAAGATCATTATAGTTTAAAACCGATGAGGTGTGAACGTTGGATGTACCACACATTCACATCGGCGTGGGGCTTTGGTTCTTCACTGCCCAAAATGATCTGTCATTTGTCTCTCCACTGTCCTTCATTCCATATTTAGAGGAATTCATAATATGGGCAGTAAAGCACATAACCTTTGCCAAGGCCAAAAAATCCCACACATACTGTATTACTTAACTCTTGTGTCAGAAGGAAGAAATAAATCAAAAAAGGAGGTGAACGGAATTTGATAATGTGCAATAAATTATACAATCTCATCAGTATCTCAGTTTTGATCCATTGATCCAATATTCCTGGATGCTTCCCACTTACTGCAACCACACTAAAATTTAATTGTACCCTGGCTCACTCGGGCCTCATCCATCCATTAAGTTTAGTGCAAATCAGATTAGTATTTACATGATCCTGGAGACAGATTTTTATTGAAAAGACAAAGTTGAACTTCTACTGTAATCTCCTTTTTGGCGGTAATAGAGATCCCGTAAACTTTAATTAAAGACAAGTATCCATTATTAGGCAGGTTGTTTGCTGAATGAATGAGACAGGTCAGTGTGATTCTAGAACATCAGTCAGTCAGTGCGTTTACATGCATGTTAAGTCTGATTTAAGTCGGACTAAGACAATTATTCAGTTTATTTTCATGTCATATAAATACGTTAGTCTATCTAAAATCAAGCTGGTCTTAGTCGGACTAACATATCTGGGTAATGCGATACATAGTCCGATTATTCCTGTATACATACACTCTTAGGCGGACTAGAATTTGCGTTCTGCGCATGCACAAAAATGTCCTCCCTGGTCTTTGGCAACTTTTGAACTGAAGCACTGTTGATATAAATGTCAACAGTGGTGTCTTTCCTTGGACAACACAACCACGAAGCCATGGTTGATCAAATCTGTATGTCGGTGATTCACAGCACGATCCATTTCGGTGTTCGCTCTTTGTTGATTCATTACACACTATCTTATAGAAAGATACAGCGCCACCTGAGGAGACGATTCAACGATTTAGTCCTCTGCATGCGCCGCATACTCAGGCTCGGCAAGTTGTCCGATTGCCTGTCTTAGTCGGACTATGGCCTTAGCTGTGCAAGTAAATGTACCGAGTGTTCTTTGTGTGAAAATGTGAAAAAACAAATTTGTCCTAATGAAAATTGTCACATTTGCAAATGAGTGTGAATTACTTTAAAAACAGGCTATGTGCAGAAGCCAGGAAATAAATCAACGCTCACTGTGAACTCTCTGGACAAAGACCAGAATGTGAGGCTCTTAGTGGTTTGAGTGTTATCTGAATCTATTGATCTTCACAACTCATGCTTGATGTACGCAGATTGTTTTCTCTTACGAGCCTGCGCTGTGAAGAATTAGCAGCAGAATCCCTTACCTGGAGTGTATGTTTGTGTTTAGGTTCTGCCTCACGTGAGAGTAAACTGTGGATGTGTGAGCGTGCACACTTTCCCCCTGACAGCCTTATCAGGACAAGGAGCGTTACTATCTGTGAAGGGAGGCAGCTGGAGGGTTTAAGAAGAACCCTGTGTGACAGTTTGTAACTCCTTCTGAGTAATGTATAACAAGCTTAGACCTAATAACTCATGAAGGCTGTGGCTTCCAGGATTACTGTCTAGATGGCTTCATACTTTTACCACAAGCACTGTCAGCATGTTTACCAGTTTTTATTAGTGATCTACAAATGAAAACTGCACCTTTCCGGAACAAGACAGGATTTACAAGGAAAGCATTTTGTGCTTTTGCCCACATGTAGATGGATTAAAAGGAGAATTCACAGGGGGAACTTTAGTAACTAACGTGTGATGTCACCGCACAGAAGAGCTTTAGAGTTGCTTGGTATTGGTTCTACAGATGGACCACCATCTTCCATCCTCCTCAGACGGGTGATGTCCAATGTTTCCACAATATTTCACATGTGTTCACTTGAGTAAGGCCAGGACATTTTCAAGCTCATCTAACCTCTCTTTTTCATAAATGTACATGTTCTCATTCTCTGTCTCTACTAAATATGTAATTTGTCACCCATACGTATGTACAGTATATCTATGAATTTGATTATGTGGACACACATTCATACGGTACTGTGTAAGAATGTTGAATAAAATGTGAAGGCATTTTCTTACACTCGAATCATTTCTCAATGTATAAAGATTAGCTAACACCACAGGCTACCACCAAAACGTGTGCTTATTTGTGCTTAAACCAATCATTTGAAAATTAAAAACAGCAGAAATGCCTTTTTCTTCATAGCAGGCATTAATACTGATACCTGTTCACATACTGTATAATAGGACTAAAGGAGGAAACTGCACAATTTTTATGAAATGAATATGATGTAGATTTCATCAGGAACAGTAGAGGACACTGTAGTGATGTGAGCTGTGTTGCGTCTACAAGTGCAGAAGTGGATTTAACGGGCCCACTGTTAAAAGAGACTCACTGCCTTACTGGGTGTAGTGTTGTGGCATTGCAGGCGAGAGTGTGCAGTGTTGTGGAATAATGTTTATTAAATCTCTCTCTCCTGACTATCAGCTCTCTCCTAGTGTCTCATGGAAAGTTCTCTTCCTCTGTCTTGTCCTTCTCTCTCTTCCTGAACTGTCTTCTCTCTGCCACACTTGAACACAGATGACACAATGCTCGCATGCTGTTATACAAATGCACAGCTCACATTCTCATTGGGTTGTGCTTGTGTGTGTGTGTGTGTGTGCGCGCATCTGCATGATGTCATTGTCACACCTACTGTACACCGCACTCTTTTTCTGAATCAGCACCTGCCGTGCAATCAGTCTACCTATAATTAGATTTGGCAATGTTTCCCAAAGGACGAGAATTTGCTTGCAGTTGTGAGTGGCTTCCATGTGACTTGCAGAGAAGTGCAACTCTGTGGCAGCTGCACAGCAAAGCATTTTGTAGTGTCCAATTAGTCTATAAAAAAATATGTATATGTGAAAAAAAAGCATAAGTAATTGTATTAAAATGCAGCCAGATGCTTTTATCTACCTGGGAGGGCGACAGAAGTGAGCCTTAAAAGTGAAATGTTTACTTTGAAGAACCAGTTCTTAAAGGCATCAAAACATGTTTGAAATATTTATAATGTAATGTCCTAGATCTGGCATTTTAGGATTGTTCAAAGACGTAACCTTCTCCACAGGCCGGTGAGATATGATGAGGACATTTCACAGTTGGGTCAGTTTAATACATTTTCTTTTTTCCCCTTGGGGAGAGATGGACTCTCCCTCCTGTTTGCAGATCCCTAATTAACCTAAATGTTTTTGTCATTAGTAATAAAATAATTTATATGACTTATTATTATTATTATTAATAATAATAATAATAATAATAATAATAATAATAATAATAATAATAATAATAAAATGTCTGTACTTAAATGTCTGTATTTAAGTACAGACATTTTATTATTATTATGATTAAATTTTCAACCCGATAAAGGAATGATGCTCTCTCACCACACCTCAATACTTAATCTCATTATATCACAGCAGTGAAGCCTTGTTTTCTTCTTTTTATTGATTTGAACTATTTATTATACTAAGCAAAGACATGCTATGAATAATGCTGACGTATATGCAGGTGGTATTTGTGATAATACTATAAGTAAAAGGACTTTTAAAGTTAAAGATATTAAATGCGTTTCTCTGCTGGACTGAGTGTTTGATCAAAAGGCCGTTTGATCTTAACTCCACCTGTCTGACCCACATGCTGTTACTGTCCCGTGCTGACGGTGTTTCATTAGCCCGTCAAGTTGATTTTTTTTCTTTTTATTTAAACGGAACCTTTGCTTCCATCGTTCACTCCCAGCTGGAGAGTAATTGTTAAGTTTAAAGTGTCAATTTTAAAAATGTCTTTACCGACATACAGCACGGTCAAATTTGGTCGTTGAGCTCTTTGTTGTGTGACACCGAATCTAAAACAAGTAATTGCCATAAAGCATTACATTTCTTTGCTGCATAATTTCCTGTGAAAATATACTGAAATAGAGCGAGACACTAGTTATTAAGTTTAGAGAGGAGGGCAGCAGAGAGATGATAAATGAAGAATAATATGTCTTTAAATCAGTCACAGTATTCTAGGAAAGTAAAATGGGTCCATACTTAATTAATGTGGATTTATCATCTAACCTTCTGTTTCACATTGGTGAGATTTGATGTTTCAATCTCTGTATAATTAGTAATTCTTAATTGATCCGACTTTCCCCTGCATTGCTGCTAATTCCAGTCTCTTTTGTGCTGCACTCATGTGTCTCAGTGGATTTGCTGTTATAAAGATTCTCTTTCAACTAAAGAAATGCAGGATGAGCAGGGAATCATATACAGTTTGTCAAAGTATGCACTGATTTAATCTTTCTTTCATTCTTTCAACAATCACAGCCATGGTTCTTAAACCATGATATGTGTACCATCAGTGGTACGTGAGCTTCCTCTCAGAAAGTCCGACATACTGTTCTACTGTATATACCAGGGTATGTGATCGAAGTGGCGACAAGGAGTTTTGACCAGACTGTAGAAAATGAAACAAATAACATCTTAATCTATTTTCGCGTATTTTCACTGTATTTTAACGTTGGCGATAATGGTGTTACTTCAAGAGCTCAATCAATATTTTCTCAGGTTGCACTCGGTATGAAAAGTTTGAGAGCCACTGCCTTAGAGAAGAGTAAACTGAAACTTCAGCAGAACACAGAGATTCTGACCTCAGTATGTAAGTATTGACTGGCTGTCATGTAAGCAGCGGCGATCTTCAGGTTTCGAAACGACAACAATTAACCAGACTGTCTAACAAGCGGACGCATGTCAGAACTTCATCACACAAATGAAAAGTCAAACAAACGGAAAAAAAATGGAAAAATACAGCACTGCATATTCACACATCAATGACTCTTTTGTTTTAAATGTCCCCTCTTGTCTGCATGGCAGAGTGTGATGCTTTAGAAAGAGGCTTGTACTCGACACCGATTCAACAGTCCGATCAATCTATGAATGGTATTTAGAAAACAGCCATGTCTGCAGCTCTGGTAGACCGATACCATCATAGATAATAACATCATCTCAAACACACAGACAAACTCATGTAAATGTATTCACGCGTTCTCATGTTCAAGCCCTTTAGACGCAAAATAAACTTTGACATCCAAATCACACATGCACACACCGTGACAGGCATTCAATTACAAAGTTGGGCTGGTTGAATACAAAGCAGTATGAATGCGACAAGTGCAGAAACGAGCCACGTTGCCAGACAGCTAGACTAATGGTGTAGATGAAGTCAGATGAAAGAGTCTATATGTATCATTTAGTCTGTCTGTGTCTGTATTGATTACACAGC
This sequence comes from Solea senegalensis, assembly GCF_019176455.1. Taxonomy (NCBI): domain Eukaryota; kingdom Metazoa; phylum Chordata; class Actinopteri; order Pleuronectiformes; family Soleidae; genus Solea; species Solea senegalensis. The sequence continues at coordinate 23,804,926 of NC_058021.1, forward strand.
TGGTGGCTCGATACTCATCTCTAACTTTCTTTTTCTGCCTGTCTGTTTCCCTCGGGCTTGCTTTGTCTTTTTTCCCCGGGTTCCACCTCCCTCATCAATCACTGATCAATTGACAATGATCAAGGGGATAGAAAAGAAATCTTGTGTATCCGTGGGAATGAATGTGTGCAAATGTGGTCGTGTATGTACAGTATCTGCATGATTGCATTGAGTGTAATAATAAGAGCATTGTCTAATGTCTCATGCTGTAAAGTTTTTGAAATAACGGTCCCCAAAAACTAAAAAGTTATTTTCTTCCCTTGATTTTGGCTAGTGTTTTAAACATAATGTAAATATTTGAAAGTGTGAATGCTATTGTTCCGTTTATCAGTCTTACATTTACTGTGTTCTTCTTTTGCAGTTCGACCGATGAGCAGTTTCGCTGGAACGCTCAAGGTAAAGTTCACCACACTTACAATCACACTTCCTGCTCAGCCACGCACGACGAGCTTAACCTGATTACTCAACACCTCATTGCTAGTTTACATACAGACATTCATGGACACACAAACCCCAAATTGACTCAAACACACTTAACATTCAGTTGAATACACCTTTTGAAACAGCTTCATTTCCACTCAGGCAACTCCCAGGGAAGACTTATCAGGGTCCTATCCAGCATATAATCAAAAACATCCCACAGCTCATAACCAAGATGTAATGTGTGGAATTTTATGGAGTGTGAGAGTAGAGAATTGAAGTTACAGTTCAAAGAGATCTCATTCATCTCTCTCTGCTGCCTTGCCTCTTTTTTTTGTCCCGTGTCTTCCTCTTGTCTCTCATCCCATTTTCTCTGTCACAGCGGACGGACAGAAGGATATCGAGGACGAGTTGACAACAGGTTTAGAGTTGGTGGATTCCTGCATTCGCTCCTTACAGGAATCAGGAATACTTGACAGCGGTGAACGTAAGTGTGCTTGTCCACATCTTGTGTTAAGCTCTGTTAAGCAAACTAAATAGTTTTATTTGTATGTTTATTCACATTTGCTCTTGAGGAATTTGTAATGTGCGCAATTTAGTGCTTTAATATGATCTGTTTTGGGTCTGCCTCACTATAGCAGGAAATTCTTCAAGACAAATATCAACCAAATGTTTTAACTGTCTTACACAGTCACTCTGCAAAAAACAAGGACTGGGGTGACTGAGAAACATTCCTGATTAAAAAAAATAAGAAAATGCACCTGTGGTTGGTTTAAATAAAGACCGCAGTGTGTGTTGTTTAGTAATTGTTTTGTTCTGCTGAAAACAAAGGAGAAAATGTACCCTTATTAGCCCCTTAGGCCGTTAGAAATCCGGCGTAAGTGCAGCAATTCCCTACGTTAATATTGAGCCCTTGCTCAGATTTCACTTCTACTTACAGTAAGCAAGTTGAGTCAAGGGAGGACTTTGTTCCAGATAAGACATTATGTAAACATAAAAGAAAATGTTATGAAAAGTGTGAAACTATTCCTTATACACAAAATCTAAGACAAATATGTAACAAAATCTGACAATACGACTAAAAATGTGTTAACAAGTCCATGAAAGACAGAGACAAATCCATTTCTGTTTATGAAACAATGAACAACCAAACTCAGGGGGGCGGGGAGACAAGGGGTGGCTCACACAGTGTGAGGACACAGTCAGTGCCCAGTTGCTGGACAAGTGTGTCGAGCCTCAGCATCAGCCCTCATTAGCCCAATCGGAAACGTTACCTGCTGACGCTGCATCAAATATGCTGATACATGGAGTAATGTTTATCACCGTCTGATAGGTTTGTTCAACATTTAAGTGGTTACTTTAACATTGTTTATTCCCTAATTTTAAAGATGTTTCTTAAGGCAAATGATAATGGTGTCGTAGCTCTTGGCGTGCTTTGAAGGAAGGAAAGTGTGCATATAAAATACAGCACCCCTTGGCAAAATTATATTGACCCCTCTCATGACTGAAATGGGAACATTCTGTGTTTTCAGTTTTGTCAAATAAAAAGGAATAAACAATCAGAATCTGCAGTAATCTCCCTCATAAGTTCAAAAACCAAGTCGAGTCAGTCTCTCCAAGTTCTCAGTTCTGCTCCACTGCAGCTGAAACTAAACTATATATTTTTTTTTTTGCCCAGAAGACCTGTCACAGGTCCACTGTGGTACCAGGAACACGAACGGTAACAGGAAATTGACAATAACATTACATCACCCTTTAGCACTGAAAGAAATGCACCGCTGATGACAAAATGACACACTATAGGATTAACTACAAGAGTTCCTGCATGACCATATAAACCATAAAATGCCATTGTTCCTTTGATATCAAGACAAACAAATAAACACGCCGTGACCCTTTCGTACCAATGACTTTGGCAGCTTTTCCAACTCGGGTTTTGATGAACAAATGTAATTGATGATTGAGAGGCTGACTGTGTAAGAGATCTCTCCAAATGTGCTTGGCATTTTCCTTGCAGGTCATTGGTTGTGGAACACTGCATTCCTATTTCACTTATTGTCTGGTGACCTTTTTGATGGTTGATATCGCTGTAATGGATGGCATTTTAAGAGCTGCTGCATACATGGTGCTCAGTGCATTTATATATGAAGAGCGAACTGGTATTTATGTTCTCGAACAAAAACATACTTGTGCAATGCAGATTTCTTGAGCTGTACTGTAGGACAGAAACAAAAGCTGATCAGTTAATGCTGCACACGACTGTCAGATTATTTCAGTTTAATTCTAGCGTAGGAAGCCACTGAATGGGCGTCTCTCAGGCTTTATCTGAGGTCAAATAGATGGAACTTTCATTGTGAGCAGTACTTTTTTGAGGTGCTCTATACCAGCTGTTTTTTCCCCCCACTTTTACTAATGGACTTGCTCCAAAAGCATCACACTTTTACCTCAGCTTTTTCTGTGTGTGTGTGTGTGTGTGTGTTTCTGAAAAGGGAAGACTACAAATAGCTATGTGTTAAATACTTAGTGTATGGTTCTTTAGTGAAATGCCCCACAACACAAACTTTTTGCTCTCAGCTGACACTGTAGTTGTAAAATAATTTGACAGAGACACTCAAACTCCAAAAGGGTTATTGCCATGAAAAGAAATTCAAGATTCTTTAGAGAGGTTTGGTTTAATCTGCTGTTTTAAAACCAGACGTTTTTAAAAACTATGTGGCTTAGGCTTCTCTTGTGTAAGGAATTATGACTAATGACCAGTTAATTGAGGGCATGTTCAGTTGGGCACAAAGCTGTGTCTACGTTTGTGGAAAGAGCTAATTCTGGGGTCAATGGTCGTGGTTATGTTCCGATTAGGGCAAAGGGTATTATTAGGTTTATGTCCATGAAATGAATGTAAATTAAATTGTTATGTGACTGTGTTTGTATCATTACAATCAGTGCACATTACCTGTTAGTCAGTCAGCCTGATATAAAAAAAAGAGTTTTGAATACCTGCTACATTTAGATGATCATGCAAATAATAAAATAAACACAGTCAGGAAATAGTAGAAACATGTTTTTAGTATTTGGCTTTGGTCTACTGGTCTACTGCTATAAGAAAATAACTTAATAACTAAATTAGCAACCACTATTTTTAGCTGTTTCTGTTCATCTGAGGTAGAAAGTAGAAATATCAAGATTTGGGAACAGAAAACAATTTTATGACTCTCAAAAAACAAAATCAATTTCAGAGATAAGTATTTTTTGCTCAAATGTGTGATTGTAAAGGCATTTAGGGCTTTTGAGAGTTAAGGTTTTGTATTTGAGCCAGGTTAAGGTTTGGGTAGTGATCAAAAATTATATTTTTATAAATTCTACTAAGGTGTTAAAAATACATGTTTCATGTGAGACTTTGAGACATAAAACCATGTAAAGTTCACTCCACTCTCTCACACACACAAACATTGTATCCACTTACAGTTAATTACATCCAGTGCACTCACATAGCCTATACTTACTACCACACATGCATAAACTTGACCAAAACTAATGACTGAGCTGTTATCTGACCATCCATCACAAACACACTTTACATTACACATATGACATTGAAATAAACACATACAGCTTTAGTCACACGGCAAGCACAATGTAACAAACACCATGGCTGAGTGATGATAACTTTGGGAGCTCCCACTCAGTCCGTGTAACACAAAGTGCTGTTTAATAATTCATACAACGCTAGGAATGAATTGAGATGAGAGAAAGGCAAGTCTTTTGTGAAGAGGAGAAGCTGGAGCTGGTCGTAGTTCAGATTGCACACTCTCATAGGAAGAAAGGAATTCATGGAGGAGGAAAGAGAGAGAGAGAGAGAGAGAGTGCGCATGAGGGAAAGAGACATAGAGAACAAGCAAATAATAAGGCTCTTTGTTATTAAGAATATGAAACCAACATGCCAGTGAGCCCTGGGGAAGACACTTGTTGTAGCCTTTATGAGGATATATTCATGATATTCAAACATTTGAAATTGAAAAAGTAAGGAACAGAGAGAGCCTGGTTTAACTTTCTTACTCGACAAACTATAATTGCATACATTTCATGTACAGGAGATTTGTATTCAGAGGGAGGGAGAGGGCAAAAATAGCAACTTAATGAAATATGTATACACCGTTGAGTGAACAGGTCACCGACCTAACTGCTCCTTAGGAGATCCTTAACCACACATATAAACATGCACGCGGGAAAAACCCACACAGCCACTCGCACCACAGACTACTGAGCAGTTTGAAACATTTCCCTTCGCCTGACCTCGTCACCTCACACACAGTTTAGAAGATAGTCCATCTTAGTAACTACCTTATAATGTTCATATTCCCAATCAATATCAGCTTTAAGTGCCCAGCATTTGAATCAGAGTGAGGGGGATCATCATTTGGTGCTACAGCAGCGACTGTGTCAGGTACTGGAAGTGATTTACGGGAGTGTAATAGTGATGCACTTCCATGACTGTGGCCAATGTCATACACATCTCAATGGATTCCAGATGATTAAATACATACACGGCAACTACTAAATGATACTTGACATTTCCTCCCGATTGTAAGACACAAATGAGATGCAAAAGAAAAGAATGTTATGCTATGCAATTGGAAATGGTGACTGTAGATAATGTGTTATTTTCCAGTTCTTCCGTGATAAATGTTGTATCTGTAGAACCATATGCCTTGAGAAATCTGCATTGTTGTTTCTGTGCTTCATACTGTCAAGGCGTACTTTACAAATTGCATGTGTCTTGACAAACTGTCTCTCTTGAAAAATGAAATGAAAGTGTTGCAGAATGAAATGTGCTGGAGACTTATCCACTGACAGCTGTGGAGGTGAGAGAGCACGCTTGACACAACAGATTAGAGGGGAGGAATCAATATAAATGATAAGGGCACATTTCCAAACGGTATTGAGTTTTTTTTTTAATAATTACACATAAATGAATCTGATTTATCAGTGTTAAGATGCTTCAGATGTATCTCAGGCTCATCCAAAAGTCATATCCAGTGCACATTTCTTTCTTTTAGCATGGGAAATTGTATCATTAAATTTTATACCATTGAAGTAACTTCAATCAGTGAATTTTACCATCTCTGATATGTGTAGTATACGATCTGTGTTATTGAAGCCATACTTCTCACAGATTAAAATAGTTTTGATTCATACAGTTCTCAACCTTGTCACTGTCGAGGTGTTTGGAAGGGGAGTCGAGTGCATTTTAGCAAGAGAATGAAAAGCCACGTTCCAATGTAGTGCAAAACTGCAAAGCTTACAAAACAGCAACATAAATAAAACAATATTCAAGCCTTAACTCCAAAGTAAACTTATATGTTACACAAGGGCTGGAGGGAAATGTGGTTCAAGGCGGTAGGGTAAAAATGGTTCAAGCTTCAAGTTGTTAGGTGCTCCATCTATTACAACTTTCTTATTTTCAGCCCTCCTCCCATCCTCTCCATCTCCCTCCTCCTCCCATTCTCTGTGTTCCTCTGTTTCTTTTTCCCCTTTGCTAATAAATTATGTATGCCATCGCCAACTCACGAAGTGCTGCACTGCTGCACTATCTGCTCTAAATTGCTGCTCTCTCTCTCTCTTCCCGATTTCACTCTTCGCCTCTCAATCTCTCCTCTTCGTGCCCCTTCTCTTCCTCACTCTTAATCTCTCTCTCCTCACGCCTTCACACACTTTTCCCCTCTCTACATGCACACCAACTCAACTCAACCCCCACCTCCCACCCAACCATACACCACCTCTTTCTCTATCGGTAGGACCGGCTCTTCTTTCCCAGAGTTCCTTGCAGCTCAACTCCACCCCGGAGGCTTCGCTCCAGTACTCTGCCAGCTACCATAGCAACCAGACCCTCGCCCTTAGTGACAGCATCTCCGCAGCAACTCCTCAGCGCAGCGGGCAGGTTGGAGGAGCTGTGCACAGCTACAACCAGGTAGGAACAACTGCTGTACTCTATAATGATAATGAGGCTGCTGGTGGTGTTGATGAAAAGTACAGTCAAACTGAAATGCTAATATCAGCTCTATAGATAAAGTTTTACTCAAGTGAATTTGCTGCAGTTAATAAGCACATTGTCTTCTTCGCTCAAGCCTTTGAGGACCAGCGTGATGTTTAGATATACTGTGTCTGCTTGTGTCAGATTCCTTGCTATGCTGATTTTTTAATCAGAGACACAGTGAACACCACTCAGACTTGAGAAGTGCATCATCAGCTATGTGTAACTCAGTCAACGTGGATTTATTAGACATCACATCTATGTGCACAGAGTCCTGTTTTTATTACTTTCACTGAAGTTGTAGGTCCAGTCACGAGCTGTCCAAAGCTTTTTTTTGAAACAGGTGGGAGGCGCGATTCCTCAAAACTGTTTATAAAAGAAGGGGGATCAGATTATTACAGTCCAAAATGTGGATTAGGGACTTTGGAAATACAGTCAATAAAGTCACATATTCACCACAAGAGTGTCCTGGTGAAGAGATAAATGCCACCACATTACTACACATACACACAGGTTTGTGCAGCTATGGCTTGTAAAACAAACCATTGGCTTTTCTTTGTTTAGACAGCCTAAACAATCCTTAACCATAACCAGTTAATGCCTAATCCCAATCCTAACCACAATTCAAATCTAAACCAGGTCCTCAGAAATGAGGTTCTGCCTCATCAGGACCTGGTTTGGTCTCTACGAGTACTGCTGGTCCTGACAAGGTCAGTGTTTATGCCAGAGAAGGTCCCAAAGAGGCAAGAAATGCAAGTATGTGTGTACACACACACACACACACACACTCAGACATGTATGTACATTAAATAAATCAGCAGCTGCAGTTCTTCAATTAAAGATATGTGCCAGTGTCTGGGACAAAATGAATGTTCCATTTGTGATAGATGTGTATAAATGTTAAGTGTGTGAATAAAGTGGACAGTTGGTAAGAAGATATTTCCGATCAAATGTGTTTACCTGTGAACATCTCGGCATCTGTAATGCTGTGTTTATGTATCTCTTTAAATCTTTGTATCTGCACATTTTGTCTCTAAAGTGAAGGGTGTTTTTTTTTTAATTTGGCTGATTTGTTACTGAGAAAGTGACAAGGAGTAACGTGTGTGTGTGCGCACAAAGGCATGTCTCTTTACACAGTGACACAGTGTTCTGTCTTTATAAGTACTTTTATTAACCATACTAAACATATAGATTGAAAAATGAAGATGGATGGACAGATTAGGCAGAAAAGAAATCTTATTTCTTTGTATTCAATATTTCTTGCCCTTCTACTCACAGTACTTCTGTCCTGTTTTCCCTCCTCTGCTTTCTCTTCCTCTCCTCACCCTGCCTGTTTATATCAGAGTACGAGTGTACTGTATATGTGTGTTCTCCTCTCTGATGTCTTTGGCTTGTCAGTGTAATGGGGCCAGTGTTGTCAGCAGGGCTCGTTGCCCATGAATAGTTTTTTTTTTTTTTTTTTGAATGTCAGTGCTACTGGATAGGCAGTTGCAGCTTGCATTCATGTGCAGTACATTCATGTTTTTGCTGGTGCTTGTGTACAATGAAGTATGTGTTTTATATACTCCTACTTATCCATGTGTTTTAAAGTTTCCTTTTTTTATTATTTTTAGGGAAAGAAAATGAAAAGTCTGCCATGTTGCTGCTTCTCTGTTGGGTATTTATAACCCTGAGAGGCCCTGCTTTAATAATGCATGGATACATGGCACCTCAAACATCCCAGTGTTTTACTGGGGGAGAAAATAAGCAGCAGTGTGAGATGACACAGAGTGCTCTCCCTCGCATAGTGTGTCAGGCTTTTCATCTGTTAGTTAACTCAGCCAACAATTCATAATATACTCATAATTTATTTACCTCAGTGAATAAGCCATCCATATCTATCTATCTATCCATTCACCCGTTCATGCCACATCATCCAAGCACCCTCTCGTTAGACTAAAGGCCATTTAAGTCTCACTTTAAAACTGGATGCAGCTGCAGTATGAAACACAGTCAGGTGACATAAACCATTAACGTGGTTCCTAAACTCACATTTGTTGCCTGCATTTCATCAGCATTAGCTCTCACACTTGGCTTCATAACCCACTAAATGACCACAGGGGACGTATAGAAGAACTTTATAGTTCACACTGTTTGGAATAGTTGCTCTCACGTCCCCATTAAGAGTCCCTGGCTATTTATAGATGCATTTACTAATCCACTCAAATATCCCTTTATCCACGTGCACTTAAACTGATGGAGTGTCATTGTGTGTGTGTGTGTGTGTGTGTATGTATATATATATATATATATATATATATATATATATGTATATATATGTATATATATATATATGTATATATATGTATATATATATATATATGTATATATATATATATATATATATATATATTATATATATATATATATATATATATATATATATGTATGTATGAAGCATTTAAATGTGCACATCAATCCCATTATCACCTCAAGCACTCAAGCAACATTTTTAATGACAGTAGGCCACTGCTGTAATCCATACTAAACTGTAGTTCCAGTGAAAGGAGACGCATATTATCTGGGATATTATGGTAAACTTATGCTCTTAGAAAATACTTGATCAAAACAGACCAGATATATATTACTGTAAGTAACATCAGGGACTGACATCTACATAATGATTTATTTATGTTGATGTTGTCGTCACATGGGAGAATCTACTGACCTGAACTGGAATTGCTGTCGACAGTATGGGGAGATTATATTATGATGAATTAAAGTCATGAAATCACTTTTTATATGTCAAAGAAACAGAAATTAATAGTTTCAACTTGTTAGTTGTGCTTTTATTAATTTCTGTGATTTCATGGATACATTAGTTGCTACTGAGCCATTGACTTCTGGATAACTTTGACCTGGATGAATGAGAATCCACAGACTTGTTTAAATGTAGTAATGATTCCTAAACAAATTCCCACCAGTCAGTCAGAACTGCCTCTTGGATTACAGGTGAAATGTCATCAACAAAACTCAAATCTACACTCTGTAAGATACAATGACTTTGATGATGTCCAAGAACCCTCAGAGACTTATTCCACAGGTTCATGTACCATCCACTGTTGTTTTAAAGTGATGTTCTCCACACACTCTTGACAGTTGACCCAGATTGAGGGTCAAGATCATGGATGATCAAGCAACTCAACATGTAACGTTCTCATGCTGGGAGCATTTCCACATAATGTTTGCACTATATTGTGGACACAGTGTCAGAAATGTGTGTCAATGACATTATATATGGAAGCACTGTATGCAATATAATGCCGTATTGCAATGTGCAGTTTATTTCCGTTCTTTAAGTCTTTATGGGAGCCTGCCAAAATAAACTTTTAGAGTCTACTAATCCACTCAGTCAGAGATAAAGGTGTTTCCATAACCCCTGTGCAAAACAGTGACGCTAAACCAAAGGTCTGTTGTCTTAAACAGACACAATTTAGCTTTTCGCAAAGCAGGTAAATATAACTCGACACTGCCATTGAGAAGATAATTGGAGATTGTGTATGTACTGTATATGTGTGTGTGTGTGTGTGTGTGGCTACATTTATCTCGGGAAGAATTGCTGAGCAGGCTTGTTTCTTTTTTATCCCACTGTTTTCTGGAGAACTGTAAAGCTGCAAATGTTCACACCTGGTAAATGACCAACCAAAAATGACTCCACATTGTTTATGTGTGGATCTGTGCTTGCACACGTGGGTTACACTGGTGACTTTGTTGGATAAATATCCAGACAATCACAAATTCTAATTTACAAAATGCAAATTGAGCAAACAGAAGAAACCTCTCAATCTGTCAATATTTGGTGTGGCCACACTTTGTCTTCAAAGCGGCATAAATTATTATAGGTGCACTTGCACAAAGTGTTTGAAAGAACACATCAGGTGGTTGTTCCAAACTTCTTGAAGATCTGCAGATACACTCAATGATGTAGAGATCAGATCTCTGGACTATGACCTTAGTTGTATGTTTGGGGTCATTGTCCTACTGCAGAATCAGTATTTGGGGCCAATCAGATGCCTCCCTGCTAAAAATGCATAATGCATGATGGATGGCAAAGAATCTCCACCGTGCTTCACCATTGCCTGCAGACACTCATTATTGTACAGCCAAATTCAGTCCAAAGCCCCTGCTGCCATTTTTTGAAACCCAGTTCTTATGTTTTCATGCATAGTGGAGTTGCTTGGCCAGAGGTATGGCCTTCTGGCTGCAGTTTTTCCATGAAGACCACTTCTGGCCAGACTTTTCAGACAGGAGATGAGTGTACCCAGAATACCACAGGTTTATGTCAGTTCTGAGCTGATGGCACGGCTGCACATCTTCCCATTTTGAAGGGAAGTAAGCATGATGTGTCTTTTATCTGCCACACCACACCTTTCCTCCATGTTGCCCGCTTCTTTGTTCTTCTTCAAAGAGCTTGAACAGCATATCTTGAAACTCCAGTTTGCTTTGAAATCTTTGCCTGAGAGAGACCTTGCTGGTGTGGTATCACTACCTTGTGTCTTACTGCTGTACTCCGTTTCATGTCACAGGTCATATACCGCGGTGAGACAGTCTTTCACTCTCTCCACTTGGTAGCAGAGTCTGTTCTTCACCCAGTTTCAAGCCTCTTACCAAGTTGTGAACCCACATATGAAAATGATGAACATTAGCACCTTTTTGGTGTACTTGGTTGATTATACACCTAAATAATCCTTTGTTCAAGTGTGCCTATATGAATTGATGCAGGTTTGATCTCACCAAATTTAAAATTAAATTAATTTAATATAGGTGTTTCAACTGTTGGCTCACTTTGTTTTTTTGTAAATTGATTAAAAAAATTATTAGAATTTATATTTGGGAAAGCTGTGACTGTGTTTACTTTCTGTAGGGTTTGCACCACTGCATTTACTGTATATGTGAATGTAGTCATAATGCATTTGAAACATCTTTTCAGCTCTAAACATCACCATAAGTATATGAGGCTCAGTGAAGCACTGGCATATGCTCTCCCCACAGCCTCTAGACACTAAGGAGAATATATTTGAATAGACCAGCTTGTGCCTGTAAGGAGTTCATTGCATATTGCTTTTAAAGCTGTAGGTATCAGGATAGTGAGTGAGCCTAAATATGCATTTATTTCCCCTGTCCTTATTCAACATTTGCTCAAAATAATAAAAAAAAAACAGTCTGCTGTATTTCATTATGTCTTTAGTTTAGATGGTGCAACAAGCTTCTATAAGAAATGATTTCATTTATCCGAGCTCTGTGGACGTCTGTCTATGAGTCTGTTTGAATCACCCCTCTGTTTTCTGTGGGGACTTCATTACTTGCTGCTCTAGGTTCATTTGGGATCCTCAAAGGCTTGAGTGAACATATTGTGCATAAAAGTTTTTCATGGCCTCTGCTCTTTATTCACTTTGATCACATTTTTCTGAACTCCCTCTGCCATACAATGTCCCCTTCCCCCACTAATCACGCTGTAGATGTGTCCCTCCTTCACTGTCATGGCCCCTCTTCTGTCACTCACTCTGTGTTGCTCTACGTCCCCTCAGGTGACATCAAGTCGTGCAGCCCAACCGCAACAATCACAACCTGGTGCAGGATCAGGTCAGGACTCACATTTGCTGCTCTTCTCTTCTCCATATCTCTTCCTCTCTCCCTCTCTCTTTGTGAATATGCATTTTTCTTCATATTAAATGAATGTGGCAAAGCATGAAGTTCTGTGGATACACAGAGATGACTTCTGGAGACACTGATAGGCATGCATGAGAATCGGAATAAAAATGTTGCTTGTAGGACAGTGTTTTCAGAGACTGCATGTATAATTTTGTTACTTGGTAGTAGAGCATTTGTCTTCCATAATTTATGAACAGGCTGTACCATATACTGTCTGTGAAGTCTTCTGCTTTAGTAAACTTTCCCTGAGTCGAACCTGTGTGGGTTTTTTTTTTGCACAGTATTACTCTTGCTCTGTGACCTGCCTGTATCTGTAAATCATTAACATCAGCTGCACCATATTCTCTTTCATCGTCTGCATCATATGTTTATTCATATATTTTTTTTCACTTCCCTTGATCTTTAGGTATCTACTACTCCAGCTCCACCTTGCCTGCCCAGCGTGTCAGTTCCCCTCTGTCTGGAGGAGGAGGCTCAGGGTCTGGTTCCCCTAATAAGCTCCAGCGCCTGGGATCATCCTCCGACTCACCGGGGTATTCTACCACTCAACGCCTCCCTTCCTCTTCCTCCTCTCCAAACAAACAGCCTCCTAATCGACTGGCCAAGTCATACAGGTATAGTGGCTCAGTGGCTGTGACGCTGATATTGATTTTGATCTATTGCTGATAATGCTGGTGTATTGAGTTTGATGGTGTTTGAAGGTAGATAAAGGAGACTGGAAGAAGAATAAATGACTGGATAGAAAGTATATAATTACAGGATGCAACTGGAAAATGGACTTTGAAGGCCACTGTCCTGTAATCTCTTCTATCACGCTGTATACTGTAAATCACACCCATGCTGTATTTTATAATATCAAACGAAAAATAATTACTTTACCCACAGAGAAATTTCCTTTGGGCAAAAGTGCAAGAACAATTGAAGAAACAAACACAGTATAACAGACACCAAACAGCATACAAGGTTATGTAACTCACAGAATACAAATAACACAGAATAAAAATGGAATATTGTTAAAACAGTGCTTGTCGAGATACATGTGAGAGTTTGCTCTATAACGTTGGTCTGAGGATTACAGATTACAGTCAGAAAACAGATTGTGTTATTGGTCATTTAGAATCTTTTTTGCCTGTTTGAATACAGAGCCTTCAAAGATGGTCTGAAGGGAAGAGTCACTTTCATTACTGTCCTCACCATCTTTGTACCATACTGAATACCAAGTCTGTTTGGACTCTCCAGCACAGCAGATTATGACCATTTTTTGCCACCAGAAACCATTAACTCCTCATGAAAATGTTTACTGACATCTTCTCAAGTGAGAAGTTGGCTCATTTTCCCATAGACCGCCATTCTAAGAGAGTTATTTTTGCAACTAAATGCTACTTCCATCCCACTTTCCAAGCAACGGTGAAATGGAATGTATCTTTTGAAGACATCATTCGTTTCTCATTTTGTCTTGTAGCACCACAGTTGCTGTGACAACAGCAGGAGGGGCGGGTTCTCCCCTGAGGGTGGCATCTCCGCCCAGCTCAACAGCGGCAGGGGGAGGGGCCAGCTCATCATCATCCCCCCTTCACCAGGTAGAGACACTTTAACACTCTTCGTATGTGGACATGAATATTAATATTTTTTATGTAAAGAATGTGTTGAAATTGCATTACAAATGTGTTGGAACATGAAGTATTTGCACCGGTACACAAAGCCACCCTGTACGTACCTCTCTTTCTTTCTTTTTTTCGTCAGTACATTTTAAAATCAAAGTTTTTTGACTTTTCAGATGAGTTCAGGCATCGGGAGCTATGCTACACTGTCTCCCAAAAGACTGGCATCTCACCACGCCTCTGACCAGTACAAGATCTCCCACGAGCTCTACGCTTCTGCTACACTGCAGAGACCAGGCAGTCTGGCAGGTGGGAGTTCACACACTCATGCACGCTCACATGCACGCTCACATGCACGCTCACATGCACCTAAACCTGAAGCAAATAAACTAATAAAGCAAAGTAACTCTTGTGAAAACAACCACCTGCACTGAGGGGGGTAAACATATGTGAGTTCAGTTTCAGTGCATATCTTTGAGGGTTTTTGTCTGTTATTGATCCAATGTCTGGTGTTACTGGAGCTTTTTTTTTGGAGCTTTTTGTGTTTTCATTGCTTCACGCTGCCTTTCCAAGAAATGTCAATTGCTATATTTCAGTCTACTAAATTAGTCAGTCTATGAATAAGCACATCAGTGCATTGTGGTTGGTGCCCAAGTGTTGTCTACTCTATATAACAACAATTGTACATCGGGGGAGATGTCAGAACATATTTTGCTTCCGCAGTTGCATTGACTGTTTAATGGGTTTCTCTATTGACTCTATAATTGAGTTGGCTGAATGGCAAACTCGGAATGAAAAGGTGTCGCGCCAACTGCTCGTGGTCCCTGGTAGGTTAGTGTAGTTCGGCTGTTTGTCTTAATTTTAATTAAATACTGTAGATAACGCACACAGCTCCAAGGATGCCATGATAAGTGCTCTTCAAGGTACCTTGTGCTTTAGAGCGTGAAGGTTAGTTTCAGGTAACTACAGTGAGAATTCTTTTGTGGAGTTATTTTTTTCTGGGCCTTTAAGGATCATTCTTAAACATATTCATCATGCACTTTGTTTATTCTTCCTATATGGGCAATTTGTGAAGTGATTGTAAGATAAAGACCCTTCATTTCAGGAAGACAAATGAAGTTTTGGATATGGCTATTGATTAAACCAGACAGTGATATCTGAAGCTCTGCAGAAGTGTAGCGACATTGATGAAAAATGTGACCTTTCTTTAGTAATTAAGAACATGGCTGGTTATAATTGGCATAAATATGTGCCACATGTGATCTCACTTGCCCTCATGTAGCAGAGACCACCTCCAAATTTAATCGAGTCACAATGCGTTCTACTTGTGATCAGAAAACCCGGGAGAAAAATGTTAATCTCAGAGTCTGTAATCTGAGGCGTGTCATCTCTCTTAAAGACTTCATATGGAGAAGGCAAAAAAGGAAACATGTGGAAAAGAGCTTTTAGTCTCTTTCTGATTAGCAGATCTATGTGATTGTTTGAATTTACTTTGATGAGCTTGAACTATTAAGAGCTAGTGATTGATTTTATTAGGAAGATTAATAAATGGTGGAATCCGGTTTCTGTAATTCCCCATGCTCACCATGTTTTTAAAACTGTACAAACAAAGAATTGTTTGTGGGTATCGTTAGTTCAAGTGTTCTTTATCCCAGCGTGTGACATCCTCATGGATAAAGCACAGTTTTGTTTGTTTTGTTTTGTTTTGTTTTTTAGTTTGAGTAGCCTGTCACTGCCTAATGTTCTCTGTGGTTAAGTTACGCAAAACAGAAATCACCCCAAAAAGAAACCGGCTCTTCAGTTTATGCATGATACTGTCCACTGTGTATGAACATTAACAAAGTGTTGAAAAAGTTTAATATTTAGCTCAGAAAAATACATTAAAAATAAATTCAGTGGCGATTAAAAAGTACTAGCTATCTAATTTAATTATTATTTATTATCACTTTCATAATGAATGAATTAATTGTCTTTTATTTTAATTGACTGACTAGATTGTGTTGAAAGAATAGTGGGTAGCTTTCTATTTTATTTTATTTTATTTTTACATTACTCGTAGGAAATATTTAGTTTTGTGTCGTTTGGAATCTGAGGTATTTTTTTCTTTTCCATTTTGCTATCCTGTTATATATTTCACTGAATCATCAGACATAGCAATACATCTTTCTCTATTTTCTTCTCCACATCATTCTGTCGTTTTCCCTTAAAGTTCCGTCACCCTTTAAAAGAAAGAGGTCAGTACTTCCCTGAGTGGGCCCCTGCGAGTCAAAAAAATAAAGAATAAAGAATAAAATCTGAATCCCCAAGACTTCAAAGACAAGGGAATGGGAGGAAGAGAGAGATTGAGGATGAGTCATGCTGTTATTGGGTGTGTCCACGGCTCTAATTAGTAGTCCTTCATGCATATTCTGATGGTTGGTGTCTTTTGCTTGCATCCTTTTACAAGTGTGTCTGGAGGTAAATTATAACCTCATTTCAACTGCAGCTCAATAGGTGTAAAACATCAGCTCCATCCCTTCATATTTCTATTTTCTCATCTCTCTTATCTGTCATTTGTTTTATGTCCTGTCTGCTTAACTGCTGGTTTGCAGAGTGTGCCTGGATGCAGCTAACCTTTCCTTCATTGCCCGGAGTAGGTAAACAGGCCAGTTGGTTAACCACACTAAAAAGGAGGACACAGTTGCAGGAAACGTAATACCCTCTTTGCCACAGTCATGCTTTATCACCAGCCAGTCGCCACCATACTATAGGACAGCAAGTGCGGCCAGCCTCATGTTCATACCCCATATTGTTCCACTCATCCTACCTCAAAGACTATTTGACAGAAGTTTTAGGACAATAGGTCCCTGGTGCATATTTATTTTTGAGTATTCACTCTGATTCATCTTTAAAATACTCTCTGTGGATGCAACTTTTGTTGGGCGGTAAAGAGAAAAAAAACATTGATACTAAGCTGCAATAAAATTTAAGCATGGCTACACAGCTAAGTTCCATTGGTTGCTGATGTGATGTGAAAGGTTGAGGAGTTTTGATTGTGTTATAAGTTAATGGTGGATACACAAGAAGGCCTGACACCGAGTACCGAGCACTGCTTTATCCACTGGAAAATCCTTGGCATGCAACTAATGCGATATTAGCTCCATTGGACCGTCTCTCTTTCACTTCATCACTCATTGCTTCCTAAGTCTGCATGTATGACTATGTGCAAGTCTTTCCACGTTATCTCCTGCCATGTCACCAAAGCGCCGTTGACTCGCCTTCACGTTCCCAGAGTCTCCTACCTTTCCCCTCTTTCCTAATTTTAATTTTGCTGTCAATGTTTTTCATACAGAGGCTCCCGCCTTACATTTGTTCTGCTGTGTAATGAGCAAATGCCTGCTGTCAGTGACTTCCTTGCCCCATGTTTGTGGGATCCGTGCCAAACACAGAGCAAGAGGGGGGGACACTGCATCTCATTATTTTACAGCTGACAACCAGCAATGTGCTCCGGGAAGATTAAAAAAAATGAAATACAGAGGCTCTCTTCCTCTCCCTCGATCTCTATTTTTGTTTCCTATTACATGTCGCTGTGCTTGTCTGTCTTTATTTTTCTGTCATTTGTTTGTGTTCTGATTTGGTGCATCTATAACCACACATGCACACACACACACACTGCTATAATAACGTCTATCACCTGGCACTATAACACTCAAATGACGGACAAATGTGTAAAATGAAATTGAGCAGGTTATACAAATAGAGCAGTGATAAAGGCCTGCTCTGTGGTTAAGTGAGCTCAGTTATTTTTCATCCCTGTCTTTTCACACTGCATCTGTTCTTTTCTTTGATCTCATTGGATAATGATGTATCTTCTGCCAGATTTGTTTGTCTTTATTTATTCATCCACCCCTCTTACAGCATTTCTCTCTATGTTGTGGATGAAGCGATGGAAAAATAACCATATTTATTATACCAAACAAATGTCAGAAAACTAAGTAGAAAACATTGTCCAAAGACTTAGACTTAAGCCTTGTGTTTCTACCTGAATTTTACCTCTGCACACTTTCTGTTCCTTGCTCCACAATAATCTCTTAACTCCTGTACCATCTCATATTTGCGTCTCTCTTTTCTCCAGGCTCTCGAGGCTCCTACAGTAGTCAGCACAGTCAGGAGCCCCTTCGGCCCTTGGGGTCCCCAGAGCACCACATAGATCCCATCTATGAAGAACGTGTCTACCACAACAAGGGCCCCATGAGGAGCCTCAGCCAGGGCCAGGGGCCAGATGCAGGCCCCTATCGCAACAACACCGGTAAGGCCCTCCCTCTATTCGTTGATACACTGACAGCAGTTTCATTTCAGCTTGAGCTAGTTTGTGTTTTCATTCACCCCAATATGTTGTTTTGTTTTCTACAGTGTTTTTCACAAAATGGTACAGAGTTTCCTATTTTTGTTAAAGCCTTTGTTTTATTCCTTTGTGCATTTCCTGCTGATATTGCTGACACAACACACAGATTTTAGATTATGGACGAGAACTGCCTTGATGCAAGCCTACAGCTGAGGAGGCAAAAGATGCTTTCATTAGGAGCTAATTTTCCATCGCTCTGACAGTCACACAGCATGTGTTCACCTCATGTTGATCTCCTCGCTTACTCAGTGTCAGGTTTACATGATATATAGATAAACAACACTAACCGGGACAACGTTGTTGCCACGTGAGGTGTGATAGATGTTTTTATTTAAAGCTGAAGGGTTGTCCCAGTTTTTCCTTGGTGGTATGTAACTGCTGTAAATGCTCTTGTGTGCTGTGTAGCCGGTCCTGTTCATATTCAACTACGTCCAACCCACAAGAGGAGAAAACTAAATAGGAAGTGAGGAATTTATAGAAAAGACCTTCAATTACGCATTTATTACTTCAGGTTAGGTGCATTTTTGATCAAACTCACACATTCAGACACACTCATTTTCACCCGTTACCTAATAGCTCCATTGCTGTCAGCGATGTATTTTTAATGGAGCCTGATTGCGCTTATCTCATCTTGGGTTTAGGTACGCCATGTTAATCCCATTACGGTGTCATACCCCTACGAAAAACACACAAGTCGGTCACGCCACATACACAGCTCCCTCTGTGTCATTACACAGCCTTGCCTTAATAGCTATCATTAGCTTTCAGGTCAAGTAAATATGCCAGTCTAGAGCAGAGATCGAGTTGATCAGTTTGACTGAGTTTAAATATAGCTCTTGACTCACACTTGATTTAAAGGGTCATTGGGTTGCCTTCTATTGTTGTGAGGTGATGTATTGCTTTGATTTCCATCAGTGTAATTCGGTACGGCGCGTGCAGTGATAGGATTGTCTTTTGCAAACAGGAATTAATTAAATATGTGCAGTTGAGAAGTATACAGTCGATCCACTGTTATCTATAATTTACTACACTTTGTATTTGTACTTTGAATAGATGGTTATAGGAAAACTCACAAAGGAAATTTGCACTGCAGCTACAAAAATCAATAGACTGTGGATAAGACCGTGTACATTTAATTGAAACACTTGAAGTTTACGGCACTCTTCTGCTATGATACTGTATTTTAGTAGATTGTCTCGTTTAGTTGTGCTAAATTGTCCATTAGCGTATATCAGCATGAGCTTTTTTTCACATACACGTGCAGTTTTTCCTCTGCTGTGCTTGTCCAACTCCCCTACACTACCATGGTAAACGGGACCTGGAAGTCAGTGGGCAATAACTAATAATGGCCTGACCACATTGGAGCACATTTCAAGTCATGTGAATAGCATGTCTGCTGACGAGGAGATTCATAATGCACAGAGTGATGGCATGTAATGAACTGATAAGAGCTATGCTGACACCGTGAGCGATAAGTCATTAATTATGTCATAGTGCCTTTTCTTGGCAAAGGCAGGCTCACATTATTGGTTCATTAAGCTGGCATGGATCAACGTAATTAATGCTATAAGTCATGCAGTCAGTGGAAAGAAGGGGAATACATTGGTTCCAAAAATCTGCAAGGCTGGAGTGAGTGAGGTGGTCTGTAGATGCTGCAGTGTCCTGCTGATTTCCCCCAGTATAAACACTTGCTGTATGATACAACAAAAGTAGTCTCAGAAGAAATGTACATGCACTGGTCTTTATATAGGCTGTTTACTGACTGCATTTTAGGACAAATAGGTAAGAGTGGGGACAGAGAGCAATCAGGACATGAGCAGGAAGTATATGAAGCTGACACTTAGCAGGGTTAAGACGATACTCCGCGTTAAATCAATTTCAGAGCGTTTATGGAGCCACCGTGTCTGATTTATTAGCAAAACATGCAAATTGTGTTTCTTTGGCTCCGTCGTCTACTCTCAAGTCACATTTAGTTGGTTTATGTTTTAACAGTGGTGCTCTCAGCTGTGGATTTACTCTGTATTTTTCAGGGACTTGTGATTTGTGTCTAGTCTAATGGCAACTCTCAGCCTCTTCCATCCAGCCATAACAGCAGCAGTAAACAAACAGAACCTGTATTCTTAGGAAGTCTGCTGACATTTTTGTGCAGCACAGCGGACAGCAGTTTGACAACATGCTCCACAGTTCAGTCAGGTCCAGTTTAGAACACTGTCAATTGTTTAACCTGTCTGTCTGCTCAGTTTCCACGGCTTCCCTCTCGTCACAGCTCAGTTAACTTCTACATGTTTGTCTGCCTGTCTGCCTCTCTGTCTGTCCTTCTCTCTCTCGCTTTGTGATGTGATTTGTGAGTCTGTATGTGTGTGTACTTGCATGCATGCATGTGTGCACGGGAGCGACACACAGTGTTTCTTTCTCAGATTAAACCGGGCCAGTGCCCCAGAGAACTGCAGGTTAATGTGGCCTATTTCTGGTAATAATTCCTGCATGGTCACTGTGTCTCCAGAGCACACGCACGTTCTGGTACAAAGAACTGTAGCAAGGAAATGCCTCGGGATTTACACATTTGTTTATTTCTCCAAAGTGACATGGTGTGTGTTTGAAATCAACCTATACTCTTACATTTATTCTGCTTTTGACAACAGTCAATCTGTACTCTCTTTAGAGAATCTCACTCTCCCTCTGCTTCTTAATTTTTTTTTATTCTCATAAATAGAAACTTACTGTAGGCTATATATTTGTTGTCATTCTCCATTTGTGTCTTTTGTAATATTAACTCACTCAATAGACGGTGCTTGTCAGTTAAATCCTCTGCTTTTCCTTCACTGCCTTTCATGTCCTCCTCTCTCTTTACTTTTTTTTTATCCCCCTCTGCCTTTGTTTGTTACATTTTTGCCTTTGCACCTTCTGTCCTCACTGTGTGTCATGAAAGCTATCTTGACCTGTATTAATGACTCTGACCACTGGAAATAACAGTGTCTCTAAATGGATGTGGCACTTTTTCTCTTTAATAGCTTAACATCAGGCCTGCACATAGCTCAGGTGGTGACAGTGAGAATGGGTAGATTCACTGCTATGGCTATTTGTCAAGTGCATCTAGTAGCCGGGTTGAGCTATTGCTGCTGATAAGGGGTGTTATGTAGTTTAACATTGCTCCCTGCAGTATCTTTCGAGGAGACGGACACAAATTCTTCAACAATCAGTATTCACAACAAGGCTATTTTTCCTCAACATTTAACAGAACCATATGGCGTATGGGGGGAAAAAAACGTTGGGATTTTGCATTAAGTGCCATGCATTACATACATTCTAAAACACAATTCCCATTAGACACACTGTTCTACCTAAGTGTTTATGGCGTATCACCTGCCAGTAGGGCTGCATCACAGACGGTGCTCTACTTTGCATCTACAGTACTCCAAAAGCTTTGCAGAATTATCTGTCACTACACAAGTTTCAACCATTTAATGACCTGTGTGGTGATAATTGTGTCATAAAGACATTTACATGTGCAGCTTTAGTGTGGTTTACATAAGTCAAATGCACGCTTTGTTGACCAAAGTGATGGTTATTGTGTCCAGTGGCTTGGCTTGGTGAATGTTTTGTATACACAGAGGTTTGAGGAGATATTCTTGGTCTGCAGTGCAGCTTCTGCTGTAGTCTGTTTCCCTGTTCTGTCTTCTGTCTGAATATTAGTAGATGAATGATGATGTTTTTCACACAGTGTGTTTTTATTCCTCTCTGTGGTAAAGCTGTGGTGCTGTAGGAAAATGCCGTTTTACACACACACACACACACACACACACACACACACAGGTTTATGCAGCTATTCTATTAGGACACTACATTGACTTCCATTCATTTGGACATCCTAAACAAAGAGCTATCCCAAACCTTAACTATAACCAGTTAATACTTAACCCTACATTAACCCTAACAATTAAAATATGAGCCCTAAATTGAAACCAGGTTTTTGGTCCCCATTAGTTCTAATGGTCCCCCCCCCAATGTGTGTGGTCTGGGTGTGTGCTTCCGACATGAACACTAACCTTGTCAAGACCAGTAGGTGACCTAAACCTACCTGATGGTCCTAATGAGGCAGAAACTAATTTCTGAGAAACTGTTTAGGGCTAAGATTTGAATTGTTGTTCAGCTATGATTAGACATTTACCAGTTATGGTTAAGGTCAGGGGTAATTGTTTGTTAAGGCTGTCCAAAGTAGTGGATGTCAATGCAGTGTCCTAAGGAACACAAACCTGTGTGTTTGTGTTTCTCTAAAGCAAAGCAGTTGTGTGTGTTTGAAGTTGCAGTAACAAAGGGTGAGAAAGGAGTATGTGGAAGGCTCTGCATCAAACCATTAAGCCAACCTGCTCTCTCCTTTAAATCTGCTGTGCTCCCTCTGTAATGAGATCTATTTTCCTAATGGGGGGGTGGCAGAACAAAGAGGGCATGGCTGTGCAGAGACCTTTAGAAGGAATTGTGCTTAAACTCAGAAAGGGTGACCTCAAAGAAATCTTGTTTGCACCTAATCAGTACCAAACCTGCCCTATATAAAGACTTTTAAGAACCTTTACCGCACAATATAGTGTTTATTGTTGTTGTTACTGAATACCTAAACAGTGTAAACAGAGGGTGCATGTCACCACTAATAACTTATGATAAACTGAAGGTGGGAGATGCAATTAATTGTAATTCACTTACTGTAAATATACATACAGTAAACAACACAATACACAAGTATTTAATTGTAACTGTTAATAAAACATATGTACATTCTGGAATAATCCTTAACACTGTGAAACACAGATTGAAATGACTCCTTTGGTTATTTCTGATTATCATAACTAGTATGCAGATATTTAGACTCTCATTTACCATTACTGACTTATTAGCAATACACTGAGCAGTAACACTATCATTGGCTGAATATCTCCTTACTGTTTCAGCAGCAATGCATGAATAACAAGCACTGGAAATTGATTGCTCTTACTAGACCTGAATCAACACTTCTTTTTCCATTAGGAACTGATAAATCCTCAGTGTGGGTTTATAAGGCGCCGCAGCATTGTTAGACCTTTGGCTCGAGCATCTCCCCAGTCACTTTAAGGTGTCACTCACCACGCTCTGTCAGTCCCTTTGCTTAGATTAGGTTTGTTTGGCCAAGATCAATTGAAGCTTGGCCTCTGATCCTGCTGGTCTTTTAATGAATGTGCTGTCTTTTGAACACCAGTAAAAGAGCTGGGAAATTGAGCCCACTTAAAAGGTGTTGTTTACTTCGTGGTGAAAACATTGCCGCTGGTAAAATGTTCACTTTGTGTCGTTCAGCTTAAAGACAGTGTCTCATCTCAGTTTAACTCTTGAACTTCCGGAAATGATGTACCGACTAGAAAGACTAGAGGTCATTTTGACCATTCATAGATTAATGCATGCTATTTTAATAAATAAATTCCAATCAGAAAATAAATAGATGTGTTATGTGAATATAGGTGAAAGTAAACATGAGGAATTCACAGTGAGGAAACACTGTGAATTCTAACAAGTAAGGCAATGTATTATTAATTGACCAACAAAAATTGGAGCAGCTGTTGAGCTGCAGATACAACTTCGAATTACATTATTTTTCATTTATAACTTAAAATAATTTTTTTCTTAGACCTTCAAACATAGGCATTCATTTATAAATTCAAATATGTATGTCAAAGCCTTTAATAAACATTTATGAAGGTTGTCTACCATAACAGTCTGCTTGACCGTCAGGTAGAAAATATGAAAATTAACTAACCATAGGGTAAAAAAAATCAAAAACTAAAGGATGGAGTAATCAGGTTGTTTTTGACATAGTTTATAACATTTGTTGCAAGCGTCCTTTCTTGTATTTTGATATTATTCAATGCTAGATCATCAACAAAACAAAATAATGCCATGATGGCATCTTCAATGTTGTGTGCTGAACTATCACGAGAAAATATAGCATGTTTTTTTTCTATTTTATGATTCATATAGGCTTTGATGTTGGTAATTATGCTAGTTTAGAAAAGTCATGGTCTCTATGGTTTCATATGCTCGTAGTTATTGTTAAATTAAGCAGGGGAAAAAGGAGCACCAGAAACAAAGGTTTTAGAAAGTGGTTTATGTCTTTGCATTTCCAAATGAATGTTTTAGTCCAGTTCATCTGTTTTGACTGTGACAGCACATGCAACTGTGACCTATAATACAATTTAATTTACTGGACAGGAGCTTAGTTTAAAAGTTGAATCCATGTGGCTTAAACTTATGCGTTTTTGCTGAAGCCCCAGAAAGCTTTAATTACCAGCTCAACACATCTGACTTATACTTCACACATCAGCACAATTTCTTTCCCCTGTGAAAACATATGGCATTTCTGAAATGTACGTTCAATGTTAAAGTTTTATGTGATACACCATAAGCACAAAGCATGTGTATTTTGAAGTGGTGACCACACACACACATTTACATTACAGTACAGTCCTACTTAAGTCCCTTGCTGTCTCGGTTTACATGATTAGCATACTAGCACGTGTTTCATCAGCAATAATACATTTGTAACTATAGAAGCAAACATTGATTTGTGTGGCTCCTTGGAGATCACAAAAAACAGCATAGTTCATATAAACTGTTTTAAATATGCTTTATTAAATAATTCATTTACAGTGTCTCACTGTTGTATACTCTCAGTATTCATTTTTATTATTTCTGCATTAGCTATTTGTCTCCGTATTGTCCCCAAACAACTAAAACTACATGTCCCGTGAGAAAAGTATAAAAAGCATATTTCAGCCTCTTTTCTCATTAAGTTTCACTGTTCCTACATTATTTATACTGACTCCAACTCAAATGTGTTAAATCAGTCATGATCACGGCAAATGTGACATTCTATCTATTTTCTGATCCACTTATCTTATTCAAGGTCGAGGGGGTGCTGGAGCTTGTTTCAGCTGACGGTGGTTGACAGAGCTAGAGTGCTCAGGGGAAAGGAAAATTCACATTACCCCAGGATGATGAAGGGTTTTCCAATCCACCTAACCTGCATAGAAAAGGAGCACCTGGATCGTATGTACATAAAAACAAGAGAACATCTAATACATGGAAAGGCCCCCCAGATAACCTATAATTTATTTTGCTTATATATGTTCTTATTTGAATTTTGAAAAATGTATGCTTGTATTGCATAGTGCTAAGAACAAAGCAACCATATTTCCATTACAGTAGGACCCACAAATCATAACATGGTACTTTCTTGTTTAAACTTGTCAATATGACGATGAGTAACATATTCTGTTTGTTAGACAAAGAAAGTTGTTTATATTCAACCTCTGATCTTAAAAGCCTGGGGCCCCCTGCTGTGTCTCAGTAGAATAGAGACAACAAACATGTGTCCATGCACGCTTGTATCTCAGGACCTGCTCAAAATGATATTAGCTGTTTCACAAATGGCAATAAAAACATTATATTATTCAGAAATTTGCTCTTGACATGATTTATATTTATTTACTGGGTCACAATGTTTTGTCACTGTGTTGCACTGGTATAGAGAATCTGTTTTTTAGTCCTTTCTAATTCAATATCACTAAAACAAAAGGTCCAATATATCAATAGAGACATAATGTGCACTTGCTTTGAACATTTTACCTCCGATTTCTTTTAAATGTCTCTTTGTTTTAACTAGTGTTTGCTGTTTTGGTCCATAAAAGAAGTTTAAACCCACAATTAACTGGTTTCTACAACTTTCACACAGGAGCAAGAAGCTATCTGAATTTATCTGACATTTATCGCAAAGTCGATAAGGTTTTGGGCCATATTGTCCGGTCCAAGTCCTAATAAGTTTTTACTTTCAGGCTAGAATCGGGTTTAAGATGGGGTTTGAAATGTAGTTTCGACACTTAATATAAGGGAGTGAGATTAATATATAACGAGTGCATTAGGCTTTCTCACAAATGTGTGCATGTCCTCGAGAGCTTCCAGCTCAGGAACATCAAGAGCTGTGTTTTGGCCAGAAGGCTCTCTCAGGGATAAACAGAAAGGGGATCTAATCCTTACTCCTCTCCACATCCAGCCAGTGAATGCATGCTGTTGACCTCAAAGCACTTGAAAAAGATGTGGTACAGGGATACATGTTTCACCCGTGTCAATCACTAGCTTATTTAGAAATCTGTGTTGGGTCCTTGTGCATGTCTCTGTGAGCGAGTGTGTGTCTATGTCTATGCGTGAGAGACTGTACTGAGGGGGTTTTGTGTAATCGTGCTGAGCGCTGAAGCGTGTCAAGAGAGAGGACATGTCCTCAGCTCTGATCACATAGAGTCTACTACAACCACAATAGGGAGAGAGAGAGGGAACGGAGAGGGTGTTAGTAGAAGAAAGGGAGTGGAAAAACATGAAATGAATGGATGATGAAAGGATGACGGACCAAAAAATGAAGCAGAGAAGGAGTGGTCAGCACGAGAGGGAGGGCAAGACAAAGATTTCAAAAGAGATGGTTGAGAATAAAGATGGATGGTGGTGTGGACTGATAGGAAAGGATGAAAAGAAAGAGTGTAAAAGGGTAAGGGAGTGATGGTGGAAAAAAGTGAGAGAGACAGTAGGATTGAAAGAAATGGAGGCAGAGATGAAAGTATGAGAAGGGAGGATGGATGTGGAAAAGCTCAGAGGATTGGTTTGATCCCTCTGGTTTTTTTCTCTCTCTCTCTTTCTTCCCCCACCCTTCTTCTCTCACTGTTTTCTTGCATATTTTGACTTGTATATTCAGCGGTGGCTGCTTTTTTCTCTCAGCATTGCCAAGAAAAAGTGAGTGCCGCTCCAAAGTAGCCAGTCATTCAGCCTCGGCTGGCTAATTGCAGAGGTATCACTGTGTCAGATGACTAATGCAGTTTCCTTTCTTGTTCTTTAATATGCCAACAGAGCAACAGCCACCACTTGTTTACTCTGTGGTGAAGCAAGGCTATACAGAGACACACCCATCCTTTTATTTCCTCTCAAAAACAATTTCACACTGGGAGAGAGCGTCAAGTGTGAGATGTGTGTGTTTGTGTCTGAATTCACATTTCACACTTTGCTTAATATTTCATGAAACGGCGCAATGAGTTTATCTTGTGCTGCTTTCACTAAACATCTTTTTTTTTATCACGATTATTCTAAAAAGCTGAAACTCAACCTTCAGCCATGTGCTTAAGTTAACACAGCCCTGTCTGAAATGAAAATGAATGGCATATATGCAACTGCAAGATCTGAATAAAGTTGGTATCAAACACTTGTACATTTATACTGAATATAGCAGTCCATAGCACCATATTTTAACATTACCTGGTGCAAGTTTTATGCTAATAAAGTGAAGGAGAAGTTTTGCTGATAAATATTCAGGCGGAATCTCAAGATGGCACAGTTTGTGCCGAGATGTGCCAAAATGGCTTCTCTTACTGGAAGCTGAAAGACTAACTAACACAGGTGCTGTAAAAAACAAAAACTGTGTTCTCATAAAGAAAAGAAATACAACACACACACCGAGAGAGACGGACAGAGTAACGGAGAGAGAGAGAAAGGTGCATAATCACTCGTGCATGGTGACTTTTTGCAGGCAATATTGGCTCCAAAGGTCAAGTCATCAGTCAGAGCCCACCATTACCAGAGCAAATGATAAATTTAGCAGGTCTCAATTTCTTTAAGGCAGAAGAGGAAGATAGTGGGAGAAGATGGAATATTAAGTTAGCTGAATACAAAAAAAGTCTAATTTGGCTGGACACTTTTTGATAAACGTTCTGTCATCTCTGTGTTTGTGAAACCCTCCCTCTCTTCTTCCCTTCTCAGCCCCTTCCCAACAACTTCCCTTTTCAATGGACACAGCACAGGCTGTGAAAATAATATGACAGATGATTTAAGTTTCCTCTCTCTTCCTTTCACTGTACTTCCTCTGAGGGTCTATCTTATTTGGGTGTCAAGTCTCTCTGTTAGTGCTCACTGATAATGGTGGTGTTCACTAGTAGCCCAAAGCTTCTGCTACTAATGAGACATTCAGGCAGAAACACTACAGACACCATTTAAAGAGTGCAGAAAAGACTGGGATTTGTTTCTGATGGGAATAATTCTGCTTCATTACCCCCAGTACACTCTGTTCTATGCAGCTCTTCTGTCTCCTCCTTCGTTGCCTCTTAATTCCTCCCTTTCCCCTCTGGATTTGCTTGTTTTTCAAACTGCAGCCCCATAACTCATTCCTCAGCTGTTTCTGCGTTTCCCCTTTCTCACTCCTTGTTTCTCTTCATCTACCTAAATCTCAGGATCAGTATCGTGAAGTCGTGTTTATTTATATAACACATTAAAACAACGGGAGTTGAGCGAAAGTGCTCTGAAGGAGCAAAAGGTTTAGACAAGATGGCAAAATGGGACTGTGTAAGACAGACAAAGAACAAGTAATAGATTTTTTACAAATTTAAAACATACAATCAGGATTAAAAGCAAGATTAAAAAGATGAGACGGCTTTAGGAGCGACAGAGAATTATTTGTCACCTTTAGTTTTCAGGCAAGAGACGAGGACTGATAAGAGCTGTTGAGAAGGTGACCTAAAATAAAAAAAAAAACACCCTTTACAACACTAGAAATCCATTTGTCAAAAGTGAGAGCAGTCGGATAGAACAATAAGGTTTTTTTTTTATTGAGGAGTGAGGGTTTTAGGAAGGGGATAGATTGTGTTGCTTAGGATTGAGGTTAGTGGCAAGAGAGCAAAATAACTGTGGTATGAAATTTCTAGACAACCACTGTGTGATGGCGAGGCAGTTGTGAAGGGGTTGAACCTGTGGGAATGTTAGTAAGTAGAGAGCTCACACAGGCCTCATGGGCGCTGCATGGTCAAATTAGAGTTTTTCACTGACTGGCTGTAAATGGGTTGATTTTAGAAAGTAGGAAATTAAAATGCCAGGAGAGAGTTGGTAAAGTACGGCGGAGTGTTCCGGCCAAACTGATGAGAAAAAAAAGGAATCCTTTGAGACTAAAGTCGTAATATTAAAAAGACGCAATATTACAAGAAAAAGTGGTAATATTCTAAGATTAAAATGCAATGGGATGCAGATGTAACCAGCCATTTCCACAAAAGAGATGATTTCCTCCAAGTCTGTGTGATTCTTTCTTCGAAAACTGACTCCGCTTCTTGCACAATCTTGTCAAAGTCCTGATGTCTATTAATGAAAATGTGGTGCTGATGTGCCAAAAGATTAAGTGTTTCCTTATTTGTGAAGCCCAAACCAAAATACAACTTCACAAAATGCTCCGCTGTCCTCATCATGACAGGTCGCAGCTGATCATCTGAGATTTAGCTCGAATAATAATTATGACTTTATCCTCGAAAGCCGAAATACAGCTTCGTAGAAAAGTGAGAGTTAAAGATTGGTATAATCCGCCCGGTGGTAATAACGTGTGCATGCTCGCATCCGGTGAGAGAGGTGGAGAAAGAGACGGATTGTGAAGGTCAAGTAAATGCCACTACACAAAGTTTGTCACATAATAATGATGGACCATTTTGTTAGTTCAGTGCAGGGGTTTGTACAAAGTGTAGGTGTGTGTGGATGTTGTATATCTTACTTGTATATCAGAGTGCATGTGTTCAGGTCCATTGTTTGTGTGTGTTTTCTCATCCAGACACATTTTTAAAGGCTAATTCACTTTCTAAGAGGAAGCTTGGGACGTATTAAAGCCTTAGTCAATCACATGGTCTCAATATTGATTTCAAGGCTTTGTGATTTATTGCACGCTCTCTAAAGAACTCATTAATGGGGTTTTTGCATGTGTGCACATGTCTGTTTCTTTGTACACATAACTCGGCTGTACTGGCAGATGGGACGGAACACCCGTCTCACCCACCAACACCACCGCCGCCGCCCCCCCCAACATCATCTGTCTCAATGTTTTTATAGCCAGAGAAACTAGGCTCCCAGACTCACATTAACACCTTGATATATCACTGATCTGCCACTCCCGACACAACGGGGAGGGAAGGCGACAGCTACTGTGCCCCTGCAGGCTGCTCACATCCATGAGCAAATCCCTATTCAATTTTCATCTCACTCTAAAGAGATATATTTCAAAGTTTTATTTATTTATTTTTATTTAATGTTTATTTTTTTGTCCTTGTTGCTCACCTGGCAGAAAAATAGAAAGTTTCTGTTGTGGGCTTTGAGCTACCTGCAAATAAGCTTTTGGACTGGAATCGTAGGATAACATTGTCAGTGTTGTGAGAAAATTCAAGATTTTATTTGCCATTTGTACACACAGATACAGTACGAGTGCCTTTGGATTTCTCTGCTCATGTCAGCAATATTAAAAAAAAAATGAGTGAAACTCTGTGCACACAATAAAATAGTTAAACACTACAAAGTACGATAAAATAGAATAATACACGATAATAAAAACACTTGTGCACACTGCAGCGTTTGTGGGAGTGTTGTTAAGAGACTCTGAAGTCCACAGTTCTTCATATTCCAGCAGATTAATAGCCAAGTTGCTGTGATGCACTTATGCAAACTGAATATACATTACATTGATCCATTCCACGTTTGCCTAGTCATTACTTTGGAAATAGTTCACAGAAGATAATGAAAGCATTTTGTATTTTCCATATTTTCATTTGAGCAGATGATTTTATGATCATAAACTTATGTCTACTCAACTTTTGTCAATATTTTTCTTTTTCTGTCTTCAATCCTTCCCCTGTTGAACATTCCACGTTGATGATCCTGGGCATGTGGCCAATATTTATTCATCCATATGGAGACACGCTCGTCTTTTCACAACAACCTGTTCATCTCTGCCTCTGCCTCTCCATCTCTTCTCCTTTCCTTTCCTTTCCTCTCCTCTCCTCTCCTCCTTGCTGCCCTGAAGACCTTACCCAGTGTGTCCATGACCAGGTCTTAAGTTATGTCCTCTGTCCCTACTTTCCTGTCCTAGCACCCTCCTCCCCTGGTGTCGACTCCGCCCCTTTGCAGCGCACGGCAAGTCACAGCACCGGCTCGGGAAACTACAGCCGAGGTGGGACCAACAACTATGCCACTGTGGGACCGGGCTACACCTCAAGTGGGGGTGGCGGAGGTGGAGACATGTATGGCTCTGACCCCTTTGTGGCTGACCCTTACCGCACCCTGCAGTACTGTCCCTCAGTGGTTGAATCCCCTTACAGCAAGTCGGGGCCAGCTTTGCCGCCTGAAGGCAGCCTGCAGCGCTCACCTTCTATTGACTCCATTCAGAAGGACCCAAGGTAAGAAGATGAAGAGGCTGCGTGTTTGGTGTGAATGAAATGAGTATGTGTGGGTTGTATTGTGTGGCATAGAATACAAATGAACCCTTCATTTTGTATAACTTCATTTATGAGGACATCCTAACGAACAGAGTATTGTATCTTGTTTTGATCTCTGAAGATGGATGATTCAGTCGTAGCCATAGTAAAGCTCTCCAAGTGAATTCGTCTTTGCTTGCGGTCTGATGCAAGCAAATCTCAGGTACTCTTGGTGCTTGTTACCACAGACTAACTGTAAACGGATAAATCTCACCGTTTTCATAACCTTTATAGTTTTTCTTATACTAATAAGAATAATAGCGGCATAGCAATAAACACAAAGTGCTGGTATTCATTCACTCACCTTCACACTCCATCACACCAGTTTCTGTCAAGGCTCACCGCCTGGAAACAGTGCTGCGTTACATCCATGCAAGCGGCCTGCTGCTTCAGATGATGCATGTGTGAGGATTGTGTAACTAATACGTTCGCGAGTGTGGAGGCTTATCAAACGCCTAAAGACGCTTCAATCTCACGAGGGGGAGAGAGTTTAAGATGGAAAGATGCTACAACAAGACATTTTATCCACGAGTGTGAGACATGAATTACCACGTTCACCAGTCAAACTTGTGTTTAAAGAAACGTGCACAGATTTCATCAGTCAGCTCAAACAGTTGGTGACGACTGTACTCGGTGACAGAATCTTAGCCAAGTTTCGTTATGTTTGAGTATTGCTCTGTGCGTTGGATCCCCCGCAGAGCCTTCTTGAAATAAATGAGGAGGCTGCAGTATTTTTTTCTTTCTTTTTACACCGTGCTAATGTTGGTCATAATGCAGCCTCATTGCCATCATGGCTGATCCAAGGCAGAGTTGCTGCATATGTTTCAAGAAAAGAACAACTAATCAAAGGCAGCGTCGGACTCATACGTCAATTGCTTCAGACGCTCTATTTCCCCCTTCCTCTATGTCAAGCTGTGTGTAAAAGTGTCCTACTGGGCTATGATCACTTCCTCCCTCTCGTCTCTGCAATTAAGCAAAGCTTATTCTCTCCCTTTATTTTTAGTGTATGTATTTCACAGGACTCTTGACGTATAATTCCTTTAATTACAGAGCAAGGGGGACCGAGATGTCTGTGGATCAAGTCCCAGCAGCAGCTATCAATCACAGGAGAGGGACAAAGAGAGTTTAGAGCAAGGGAAAAAGAATGGTAGAGAGACACCGTGAACGAGATGAAAAGATCAGGAGAGGAGGTTGAAAATGATGACAATGGCAGAGAAAGTGTAGAAAAAGGAAAAACTAGTGACATGGATGTATGATCCTCAAGAGTGTTCAATCATGCTGCATACCGTCACTAATGTCGTCTGACTCGGTTGTGGAGAAACACTCAAAGTTTACCTGTAATTTTGAGAAAACATTTATATATTTATTTTATTTATTAGGTGACCCTGATGCTGTAAAGGCCATTTCAGCTTTTCTTTTTCCTGTGTGTTTTGGATTGTTTTGTATATTCATACCAGGTTTGTTTTCTGCCCTTTGTTGCTCGTATAAACACAAAATTCCTCCCGTGTTCGGCAAGAAGCCAAACACTAATATCAAGGATGTTATGTTTTCTTTATCTACAGTACAATGCCAGCCAGTTTTGTGACAAAGGCACATTAGTCACACAGCAATTACATAAACACTTCAACTGTTGGTTAAAAAAACTACAAGAAAAACATTCAGTAGTTCACACTGTGAACTTTGGCTGCTCATATGAAAACAAATGGGAGATAAATGCCATATTGTCTTCAAATTAATTAGCTCTCATTAAGGGATAGTCCTTTGTTTGTTAATCTAATTATCTAGCCAGGGAGATCAAAATTTGTGACATAATTATGCCGAAAATGTCACTGCTGCCATTCAATATCATGCAGTATAATAGTCTATAAATGTTTGTTGTGTTAACTGAAAGGCAAGACTCTAAGCAACCACTATGATTTTACTTCCCTTTTCAGCAAAACAGGAATAATGTTCCAGGTTCCCGTCTAATAGTGATCCCACTTGCCAAATAATATTTCACCAAACCATTTCAAACAAGCGTTGACCTTTAACTATGTGTATTAAACCTTTTAAAGTTGTGTACGTAAATACAACATAAAATCCCTCTTGCTCATTCTTTATTACGTGATGTATATACATTGAAAAACCGAGGCTGCAGTGGGTCACGTTGAGTAAATCTACTTCACAAACCAACTCAGACATACACAAACTACTGTAATTACTTGACTTTGTATGAGTCTTTAATATTTGCCCCTCGGAGTCATTAACACCTTCACTCTTATGCACAAGTATGCATGAGAGATCACTTTGCCTTTGTTAATGTTTCACACTTTACATTCAGCATGTGCTATAACCAAACATTGTTAAAAACCAGCTTCCTCAGCCACTAATAAACAAATGCATCCGTTTTGTTCATGGTTCCAATATTTTTGAGAGCTCTTTTGTGTGTTCGCTGCCCCCCTGCAGAGTTCAATAAAGCCTTATTTAATTAAAAGTTACAAAGTTATCCACGGCTACTTTAAACTTCAGTCTTTTAATGTGAAAATGCTTAAGACGCAGTGTGTTGTTTACTTGTAATCTAGGCCAGCCATGAGCTCCACATTATTTGGAACCACAGGTAGCCAAAGTGCACAAGACCTGAAAACAGAATTTAGTAATGACAGTTTCAACTTTGAATGCAGTATCCCTGGTAATATATGACTATTTGTGACATATCTCCGTTTTTCTGGGGACATACAGTACATTTTGTTTGTCCATCTTTTCAAATGAATACATCTGTGAAAATAAATATTATTATTTTGACTAAAGATATAATTGGGCTTCCCATCTAATCACTGATAATTGTGTGAATCTGCTTTATTGTGCCATCCTTTAATCCCACCTGACAATTATGCTTGTCAGTGATATGGGTTTTTGTTCAATGATGCACTCAAGGCCTTTTAATTTGAAAGAGTTACATGAAGTATAAAGTTTGTATTATAACCATAATGCAGTCACTCTAATGAAGAAGATGAATACAAACAAACAAACAAAGGTTACAGGATGCAGGCTTCATGGAGTATTTTATTTCCAAAGAAACCCTGTGTGTGTTTTTGTTAATGTGATTTTCTAATTGGAGGTCACAACTGTTACCTGCTGTTATTCTGTCCTTTTTTAAACTGCACAAAAACCTAACTCCAACCCCGATTCAGAATTAAACTTGCATGTAAAACATATTCTATTTGCTTTTAAAATTACATTTAATTAGATTCCCAAATTTCCACCTGTGAACACCTTTACCGATCTGTTAAACCTAATTGATTTCAATGAATCAGTGCTTTGTGTTGCGTTTCTTTTTTACCACGAGGTTAAATAGCCTCCTACTCAAACTTCACTCTCTCTGTGGCAGTAATTGGATCTAGCTGAGCTAACATGAAGTGCTAAATGAGTCAGCAGCTATTAGAGACAAGGAACATGGAGTGAGGGCACAGGTTAGGTTGCGCATGTGGGAGCACACTGTCTGCCAAGAGGAGACTATTTTTTTTGTATATTCTATCCTTATGACCCTGGGGTCTTTTACATTGCTGGTCTTCACTGTAGTGTGTGTGTGTGTGGGCAGAAGTGAAGACAGTGACACTGAAAAAGAAAACTCAATAACCACTAATGGAGTAGAGTGAACGGAGTAGGGTAGGATGAGAGGGGGGAAGATAGTAGGGAAGAAGGATGGAAAGGAGGAGTGTCAGGTGAAGATGATGTTCGAGGCAAGGAGACAGATGAGCACAGTGGAAGGAAAGACAGGAGTCACATGACTATAAGAAAGAGGGGAATACACGAAAAGGGTGGAGGGGGATTCGGCAGAAAGAGGGGGGAAAATGAACATTGGTAGATCAATAAAGACCAAGATGGAAGGAGGTAAATGGAAAAAAAAGGTGGTGAGAAGCTGTGGAGAGGCTGGAGGCGGGGGCATAATATAATAAGTGTTAACCTTGTTTCAGATGCTCATTCATCTAGACTTTCCGCCTAACCTGGTGATTAAAAACCATGTACAGATCTGTGAAGGACCTGCCTGAAGGAAAAAAATAATGCATTTTAGTTGATTAATAAGAAATTGAACAACACAAATATTAATTATTAAATTTAATTGCAGTTCAATCTCTTCATCAATATATTAAATTATATAGAAATTCATTGTTTGGTGTTGTAATGGATGAATCAAATAATTTACACATTTAATTTACATAATACAGATGAAGTATTAAAAAGGCACTTTAATTTTCACTCTCCCACTGCTTTGCCTTTTCCTGTTAAATTGAGTCTGCTTAGTTATTTTATGAAATGATATATAAGGAAATGTGTTAAAAAAATATGATGCAAGTGTAACATGGGATGGAACAATGATTTGTAAGATAGCCTGCCCTTTAACTTGATTTATCCAATAGCATACTGGTTAATTTGGGATGCATGGCCCCAACTGTCATGAAATGTCTAAAAAGGGGAAACTAAATAACCTTGCAAATCAAATGGCAAAAAAGATTATGTTTAAAAACCGATGACATCCATATTTCATTTGCAAATCTGCCCATTATAATTTCAAATAACGGCTTACTTTTTAATTTTATTTGTATGTAAGGGTTATTTATTAATGCCTGTTTTGAATAAGAACAATGAAGTGATTCACATTAATTCACTGCAGCCCGTGCAATCCTCAAAAGAGAGCAAGCTAAAAAGAAATATTTAGTGCAGATGTACAGAACCAAGAAAGAAAGGGATGAGTGAAGAGCGGGAGATAAAAAGTGGAGGTGGAGTAAAGCATTGGGGATGGGGGATTAAAAATGAGGGTTAAAAGCACAGAGAGACAAATGTGAAGGGCGTAAGGCAGACACGTATTTAGGGAGGGAAGAAAGAAGAAAGGGAAAAGAAGGACAAACTGTTGGTAGGCTGCAGGTTTGAGAGTGAGGACAGTGAGGGGAGGGAACATTAGCTCTGGGAGGATGGGATTTGGGGACCAAAGAGACTGGGGGCAATGGTTATTGTTACAGAGCTTGTAGAGGGCAAAAAAAAAAAAACATCATAGAAGCTGAGTTATTGTGAACAAGTGGAATTCACTCTGTGCTTGGAAACGAGGATTGACAAGAGGAATGAAGAAGACATGATGTAATACTGTGGTCGGAAACAAGACAGCACTATTGTTTCACTGACAGGTGTGCTTGTCTTATCTCATCACTCAACCTGGAATGAAGACACGGCACTTAAATCACGATAAGATAAATGAAAGTCCCCCATTTTTACATTTTCTCCACAAATTAGCATAGCATTAGTGGCCATAGCAGTGGCAGTGATGTTTGATGTTGAAATCTCTTTACCGTCATTTTTTAAGTTAACATTGTTTTAATTTAGCTGACAGCTTTCTGCAAAAGTCACCCAAAAAATATTCCAGTACAAAGACCTTACATTTCAGCGTCAAAGACACATTACTGCAATGTAAAACACACTTTCTGTTTCAGAGTTAAAATGATATCTTTTGTCGCCTCCATCCTTTTCCTCAGACAAAATAGCTACTGAAATGAAATAGCTGCACATGATATGACATGATTTGCTATTTATTCAGCAAATCACATGCTATTTATTTTAAATGTTTGTTGGCTTAGAGAGCAAACAAACTCAGTATTTATGGAAAAACAGTTTTGGTCAGCGGTGTGTGTGCGTGTGTGTGTGTGTGTGTCTCTACAATAGGATGAATCCTAACATAGTCCCTCACATTGTGCAGTTTGTTTTTCTTTTAGTTTAATGAATTATTTTAGTTTGAACTTGAAACTGGTTAAATTCACTTGATCTAGAGCTGTGCTGTGATCCACGGGCATGTCCCATATCTTATATATGATACAGTGTTTTCCATTTTCAGAACTGTTCTTGCTTTAACTTATTTTGGGGCTATTGGTTCTCTTTACCAATCAATATCTTGACCCTTGAAGTTTTTGCTTGAATCCTCCTCCCACACACATGTCATCATTTACATAAGAGGCACAGAAAAACCTGCAGCTAATTGGTTGCCCCTTTGCTTTGTCTTGTGGGCAATGACCCAACATTCAGTATATACTGTACCCACGTCAAACACAATACAGATCATTTGAAAGAGAGAATAGTTTGCAATAATAATAAATAGAATAAACTGTATTTATATAGCACTATCAAGTCAATCAAGTCTAATCTCACATGGCACCCTGCCCAACAGTTTACATAATGAGCAAGCACTAGGCATCAGTGGAGAGAAAAAGGCTCCTCTTTTAATCTCAGACAGAGCCAGACTCAAAGATGTGCAGCCATCTGGGGTGAGAGGAAAATCGGGGACAGAGGACAGGTGGGGGGCAGAAAGGGGGGAAATCAACAATCAAATAATACAAGTTTGTCAAAATAAAAATAAAAGAGGAGGAAAGGGAGACAACAAGAGACAGAAGGAACATGAACCCACAGCAATAGAACAAAACAATACAACAAATGATAAACAACATGAGCTAAACAAGACAACTTGACTCTTGACTGTACAGTAAGGCCAAGGTGTCTTTCCTAACTGGTGCGAAAAGCCAGTGAGAAGTCTTAGGAAGTTTTTTAATTACAGAAGAGTCTGAACTGCTCTGACAAGTTGGGAACTGCCACAGAAAAGGCTCTATCTCCCCTGTTTATTAGCCGTGATCTAGGCACATGTAAGAGCATCTGATCACCTTAGAGCTGGAGTGCGTGGCTTCAAGAGCTCCATCTTGAATGCAGGTGCCAGGTGAGACTTTTAAAAGCAAGTAATACCATCTAAAACTAATCCTAAAAAATGACATGTAGCCAGTGTCAAAAAGACCATAACAGGAGTGATATGCTCTCTGTGTTGTTGTCCCTGTCAAAAGGCGAGCAGCAGCAACCTGTTAGCAGTGAAGAGACGACTGATTAAGACCAACATATATGAAGGCATAAATGAACCTCTCCAAGTCTTACAAAATTAAACTAAACGGGCCAATGGCACTGTGATAACCATCTGAGAGGTCAGTTTGTCCAAATGACATATAACTTATTTTTGAGAGAGAGTTGATGAGAGTTGATAAGTTTAACTCCATCCATGTCCAGCAGAGACTGAAAGGAAGCCCAGCTGTATCTGTAAATCATCTGCAAAAAGATGGAAAGATATGTTGTTGTTTTTTTGTTTTTTTTTAAATAGACCCCCAAGGGCAGCAGGTACAGTATGAAAAGGATGGGCCCTCAGGATAGAACCCTGAGGCACCCCACAGTTAAGAGGAGAAACGGCCGAGAAATATTGACCTAGATGAACAGAGAAGCTACTATTTTCGGCACCATGGACAGAGACAAGAACAGAGAGTCATTGCTCCTGCTTCATTTTACTCTGACATGTGATCACTCTTCACTTAGAAAAATCATTTTTAAAATTTTTAAAATGAATTGGATTAAGCATAAGTAAAATACTGCATAAAATAGACGAGAAAGTGAGATTTAAGTTTTTTTTTTAAACAAATGCTTGACTGAAAAACAGACTTGGGGGCAGGAAACGGTCACTGACTTTTTGTCCTTGTGCTATTAATCTGTGATCTACATCAGATATATAAAAAAGAGCAGAATAGGAGAAGAGGAAAATTAGTTGGCAATGAGAGAAAGATGATGAGGAAGATAATTGGATAGGTAAGTGACTGGGTGACTTAGGGAGACACAGCCAGAGAGGGAGAACTGTGCAACAGTGATGGGCACAGTCAATGGAGTGAGCAAGGGATTAAAAAAAGAGAAAGAACAGCAGAGAGAGTCAGATAGAGGAGAGAGGACACACTCTATTGGCTCTCAGCATGGCCCAGGGGTAATTTCCTCTCCACATGAGAAATGCATGCTGGGATATGGAATCACCTCCAAGGGAGGGTAATGATGCATTGCCAGAGCTGTGGCCCTGAGGCACAACTGTGTGTGTGTGTGTGCGCCTGCGTGCACGCTCTGACCATCATCCTGCCTGTTCTGGTTAAATTGCCCATTGTGGTTATTTTCCTTTTCTAAGGTGTCCTGTCTGTTTGTGTGTGTGTGTATGTGTCCGTGACCTTGGGACGACAACAACGCTCATCTGCCTTCTCTGCAGTGGTGAGCCGCACCAATAAAATGAAATGATAGATCAAAAAGAGGCAAAGCCATTAACGTGAATCAGGTGGCAACGCTTAACATCGAAGCTGATTCAATCAGATGCAACATACACTGATACAGAGGCTGAGGTTAATGTCGACATGATATTTCGCTGTTAAGTGAAGAACTGAAAAGCATGACACTGATTTGCTGTGTTCACTCGTGTGTGTGCGTGCGTGTGTCGTCAGGTCTGAATCTGTCATGTTCTTTTGAATCATACATTTCATTCATGTTTTTATGATAATTACCACGGCTAACAGTCTCATCAATTAACATCAATCAAACGGTCTACACATATATACAGGATGAGACACAGGCATCATGCAAATGCCCCTATTTAGCACAACAAACTAATGCACTGAGCCGGGGAAAGATGCTGCTGCTTCATACTAAAAGAAAAAGTATGGCAATGGATGCTTTCCATTTCTCACCCTCCCACCACCTCTGTGCCTCCCCCGTCTCTTGACACTGGCGGCATTTCAGAGGGATTATGGGAAAATGTCACACCAGCACAATTACTGTATATCTTCTTTCCTCCCCAAGCCTTACTTCACCTCTCCTCCCCTGTAGCTGGCAATTGACACCACAGCGTAACCACACTTTATCAACAGACCTAAGCACATAGAGCACATGAGTGTCTGCTTTGACAAATTTGAAGGCTTCATCTTAATATGCGGTGATACTGCTCTAAAAATAATAAGTTTTAGTTCTAC
The DNA here is from genome assembly GCF_019176455.1 of Solea senegalensis. NCBI lineage: Eukaryota > Metazoa > Chordata > Actinopteri > Pleuronectiformes > Soleidae > Solea > Solea senegalensis. The sequence continues at coordinate 23,845,242 of NC_058021.1, forward strand.
ATACCTGAAGCACTGAAATTTCATCAATTAATACTGATACTGTGATACTGGTATGCGTTTATTGTGATTGCAATTTGATTTGAGATACCCGTTTTTAAAACAAGCTTTACGTCAATATTTACTGTGTTGTACAATAGATTAAGCATTACCACAAGAGATGGCATCAAAGTATTACCTACGATGCTTAGAACTCAAAGCTGTAGATTAATAACATTTAAATGTTAACCACTGCCAAAACTGTTCATACAGTGTTGATTAAGCCAACATGACTCAGTCTGTATTTCTCACTATAGAAGTTTTGGGGGGTGGTTTGGATTTTGAAACAAAATTTAAAAAAAGCCTGGGAGTTAAATCAGATTTCTCTGAAGTCACAACTGAGCAATTGAGGATGAACTGAAGCATACACAGCGTGGATAAAGTGAAACTGCTTCATACAGCAGCACTTTGGCTGAAAAAAACACCAAGAATCGCCCACAAAGCAATAAACCTGCATGTTCAGTTGGACTTCACGATCGTATGTTTATCACAGTCATAATTTTAGCCTCTCACAAATGCGATATTGAAAAGGCCTGCTCTGCCAATTGCAATTGAGTGCTCCCCGAACAGCCTGTGTGTCTGTGCCAATCTGTCTGTGTCTGTACCTGACAGCTCTATGTTTCCTGGGTGCAGTTCGGACAAGTAACGCTGCGGTAAAATACGGTTAAACGACTTGTAACTGATCAAACCAATGTAGAAAAAGACTTGATGGCTCCATTTCTGTCACTCACTCTCTGCATGTGAGTGTGTGTGAGAGAGAGACAGAGACTGGGGAGAGGAGTGCTGGAGAAAAACTAGGTCAAAGTAGTGTTGTGGTAATTACTCAGAGGCCCACAGGGGGCAATAGAGATTCCACACTGGAACTTTAAAGATAGGAATATACATCTATATTTTCGTTTTTGTATACCCTATATATTTTTGAACTGGCATAAAACATAAAGCAATGAAAGTGGAAAGATTAAACTGCAGTCTTTGCAGTTTAATATTAATTACTGAGCCCCAGTTATGTATGCATTCCTATACATGGATCTCTGTGTACATCATCCTTGGACTTTAGTGCAGTCTTGCATGAGCTGTGCATTACCGACTTTACACTTTACAATGTATTAATTAGCGTTTTTCTTAGCGTTCACCACATGAATTTCAAGCAGCTGCACGTCTTACCTGTCGGCACCATTTTGCGCAAGGCTCATTCATTTATAGGGTTGCAGGTGTTAAGGTCAGTGTGATGTACTGCTCTCATGCTGGAGAGAGATTGTGACCTTTCAGATGAGTTGCTTGCAGGGAATCATGCATCAGGTGTGGTTATTGGACTCAGCAGGAGTCAGAAATGACCCCAGACGTTAAATAAAGCTGACGGTGGAAAAACAGAGGTGCAGGAGGTTAGAATGAGAAAACAGATGAATGCACAGAGATGGGAAAACGCAAAGCTAAACCTATTGTAGAGAGTTGAAATCGCAGTTGCAACCGTTGCTTGTTAGCCATGCCGCTGTGTACGCATCTTCACATGTGTTTATTTAAAAACAGAAAGCCAACTCACACACACGCCCACAGAAACTCACACCAATATTATTTATAATCTAAATTTCTCATTTCTCAAATGAGAGTGGCTCACAGGTGTGCTGCTGCACGCAACATGAAATAAAAACAAAATAAAGAGCAGCTTACTGACTTTAAATAAACTGTAATTGCTTTTTTTTTTCTCCAAAACTCAATGCATAATAGCCTGATGTATTACAAATATACTTTCCCTGAAAGTTTCCCTATGCTCCCATTTGATTTAGTTTTGTGCTTTAGCAGAGAAAGAAAACTGCTTGAATAACATTTTAGTAACCTTAAACGAGCAAACTCAATGTCAGTACTGTGCTAGAATGGCAAGGGACTAGGTGTTGATGCATTGTAGGATGGTCAACAACCACCACCATTAGCTATATTCAAACAACAACATCCCAGGAGAATTAATATAAACACAGATCTGCCATTTGTGGCAGTACATTAGTATGGAAAGCCCAGAAGCAGAAAGTCATTGCTTCACTCCCCAGACTGTCGGGATAAATCAGGATGACGAGGTACAAACAGGAGCCCTTAAACCTCCCACCGCCAAAGTGCCCTTGAGCAAGAACCTTGACTTCTCAGCTGCCACGGTGGAACTCTCTCAGTCCCCTCTAGATCGCACTGCGCGCACAGTGAATCTACCCTTGTTAAATAAAGCATCACATCTCACACTGCTAATGGTAGCCATTGTAAACATACACACCCAACAGTAGTTATTTCCTGTGGGGAGAGACATGACTATTAATCATGTAAATGTTTGGTTTTCTCATTGTTAATTTCATTATTTATTTTCTTCCCGGGAAACTCTCTCAGTTTTGATCGTAGACCCCCGCCTCGGTTGTGATCTGCAGCGTCAGTTCACTTTTTCCACTGAGTCATGATAAAATAACTGATGATGATGATGATGATGATGACTCCATCACTCTCTCTCTCTTTTGCTCCATCTCTACACTGCACTTCTGCAGGTAGAGGCAGCTTGACAGTGATGATAGGTTGTTGGGTGTAGAGGCATTAATCCAGCATCTGAAGTGTTTTAACCCTCATGAAACGCAACAGTTTCTTTTCTTTGTGTCTATTAAAGCAGTCTGTCCATTCTCTGTTTTAATCCCCCTGCGTCTCACTTTCACTCTCTCCCCCTCTCTCTCTCTCGCGCTTCCCTGTTATTAAACTCTCTGCCCCCTTTTTTCTCTGCAGGGTATTAAAGGATCCTTAAGACACCAGTCTCCATGTTAATGATAGTCCTGTGTTTGTTTGCATTTGAGCAAGGCATTCCCGTCCACACGTTTGTCCTTTCAGACGGACAGACTCTTTGTCCTCACAATGACATGAGTAAGAAACACAGATCTGGGCAGACGGAGAGAGAGTGATGCAGAGGTATGGCAGGCTGCTGTGTGCGACACAAGGTTGTTGGTGATGTCCTTCCCTTCATAGTGGTGTGTGTGTGTGTGCGTGCACATCCCGGTGAGCGATGGCACTCGCTGCAGTAAGTAACATGTGCGTTCAGGCGTGATCATGTTTGCTTTCTCCCCCGTGTATATAGTTTGTACCTTTTGTGTGTTTGCTCCGAATCACTTCGGTGATTTTGCAGTATTGGAATTCCATTTTTCTGCGCTCAGTCCTGAATTGTGTGAAATGCAGATCACATACATATTATATGCACATTTGTATGTTGGTTCTGTTCTGTATTGAATTTAGTGCCGTCAGATATGCATTAACTGCTGTTCTGAACAGGTAAATGTCAGCATGGATGCATATTGAGATACTGACATACGCAGTACACACATCTTGAAAAGTTTGCTTTTAGCAATATAGATCTATTTCCTGTTAACTTAATTAGACAATGCTTGCATTCAGTGAATGCAACAATTCCTAAATATATAGATATGTTCACAGTTTTGCTGATGTGCAAATTTATCACAGGGACTCTTTTCAGCCCATACTTGACTGCATTCATGATGTCAGAACATGCGTGACTCTAAACTTTCTTCACTTAAATGAAAACAAAACAGAAGTCATATTGTTTGGTCACCCTGAGCGAGTGTTTGTGTGTACACAAGAATCCAGCCTTGGCGTCCACTTTGACAGTGCTTTTATATTCAACAAACAAATCTTGGCCATCGTTACGTTGAGCTTTTTCCAACTAAGGCTCATCACCAAGGTGAAGGCTTATCTCCCTCACAAGGTTTTAGAGGCTCTAGTCCATGCTTTTATAACATCTCAGCTGGATTATTGTAATTCCCCCTATGTTGGTTTAGACCAATCATCTGTGCAGCGACTGCAGTTGGTCCAGAACACTGCTGCTTGCCTTTTAATAGGAAGGCAAGCATGTGTTGCGCCCTCTCCGCTGGCTTCCGGTTTGTTTTAGAATTGATTTTAACATTTTGTTGGTTTTTAAAGCTCTTAATGGTTTGGTACCATCTTACCTCTCTGATCTTCTTCTTCTTCACACCCGCTCCTGAGGTCTGAGCTCTGAGGTCTAATAACAGGCTGCTGTTAGTTTTGCCAAAATCCCGACTAAATACCTGGGGCAATCGGGCCTTTTCTGTAGCTGCATCCTAAACTTTGGAACAAGTTACTTCTAGTGTTCTATTGTTATTGATTTTATGTTTTATACCTTTTATGTTGCTGTGCCTTTAAATCTGTAAAGCACTTTGGTCAACCATGGTTGTTTTTTTTTTGTGAGAAGAGACAACACTTGTGTTTAGAGAAAGAAAAACCCTATTATTAATGGCTGGCAGACTTTGTTTATTTACATTTACCAACAATAAAGCACTTTAGACACATAAACGTTACCACAGCCAAGACTTTGCATGTGAACTCTGGTCTCTGGTGTGACAGCGGTGCTTTCTACGTCTACGGTTTACCCCAAACACGTCCTGCTGACTCCACTCCCATAAATAAATGTTGTGCTTATTAAAAACAAAACACAAACATAAAGCCCTTAAATCTAATCCAGCCACTGATTATTTTTTCCTTCAACTTGCTGTTGCAGAACATTATTTCTGGAAACAGCATTGGTTGACCAAATATTGCTGTAATTGATCATTTAGCTATATATTTCAATCACGGAGTTTACTTTCGTGGCAGAAATCATTTTTTAAGGATGGGTAAACATGGAAAATAAGTTTTCTTACCAAATTATACCACTTAAGAGAATGCAGCCATCTGTATCATTGAATTCTTGCTTAGTGAATACTAGGGAGGAAATAAACCTTCGATTTACTGATAACTGATCTAATAAAAAAGTGAAAAAGCTCATACATTCACTTAATGAAGGAACCAATGTTTCCATAGTGGTATACTGCTTTAATAACTTCCATTGTACTTCATGTTCAGTGGAGCCAGTTGTGAATAGTCTGTGTGATCTATATTTATGACCCCATCCATGATGGAGCTCCAGCAAATGATGCTTCACTGAAACAGCGTTCGCTCCTGCTTCCTTCATATAAAGAAAAAGAAAGTTAATCGATGACTTATTACGAGTATTTGACGTACATTCTCACACAACATACACCCGGCATTTTGCATTTTGCCTCATACATGACACAAAGCCATACACACAAACATGCAATAACATTGACGGTGCATCGATATCGCAGTACTCGATGTCACCATTCATTTTAATTACTCTAATCTCTCCTTCTCCTTCCATCTTCTACTTAAAATGTAAGCAAAATAGTCAAATAATCGTGCCCAGTTGCCTTAATGATTAATTTCGCATCATGTTCTGTTGTTTTATACATATGTGATCGCCACTATCTTCTTACTTTTAATGTCATCAGCAGCACTGTTATCAGCATGTTCCTTGTATTTTCTTGCACAGCCTTCAGCAAATACTGTACTCCTTCCATTTCTGTGCTGTGTTATTGCTCCTGTGTGAACTAATGAGAAAAGCAGGTGCATAAGCTAATCACTGGTTTATTAGTTTTTCTTCCCTCTTGCGTCACCTCACTGATTGCACTCTCTCCCTCTCACACACAAACAGGCTGCACACAAGGCAGTGCTGAAATATTAATATATCCTAACCCACACAGTGCCCGTCGCAGAGTTTAGTCACCTCAAGGTGAACTGTAAACTAAGTTTGAAATCACCATGTAATGTCTAAGCAGAGGTAAATCAGGGTACACCATGGAGCCATTTTGTGTCAAGTGTCAATGGCACACTTACCTCTTCTGGTAAAAGCAAGTCAGATGCAGGTTTGGATAAAAGGGAGTTTGGAAATACAACAGGTTTATAGTAATCATTTCAGTGTTTGTTCTCAATAGCCGCCAAAGGTAAAATGCTGGTCTTACTTTAGCAGTTAAAGTTAAACATATAGAGTCGGGGGCCACTAAACCAGAGCCTCTAGATATTGTTTTCAACGTAACAAAAATAAAACTTCAGAAAAGTGTATGTGCTTGAAAGATTTCTTCGCATCTTGCTTTTTTCGAAATCTCTGCCCAGTGGCTGTTTGTTTTATGGTCCACTCCCACTCTCACAGACATCTTGTTGTGACTACATTTTTGGTAGCACTTTATTAGTGTTAGATCTCCTGTGGCCATTCCAGCGTCACCATAAAATAGACCAATCCTGCATTACCAAACATTCAGGCACAAAACCATGGAGACATTTAATATAGTGGCGATTGCTCTAAGACAGCAAGGGAAACTCGGCTTCCTCTAAAATGTACTGTGTTGTATTTACATTTAAATACTAAACATGCGCTAGAACTCACTAAGAACACATCATTAGTTCGGAATCAGCTGATTTTCGTATTCCTGTGTGCTCAGCTTCAACTGTTCTCTATGGGAGGGCACAGAAGAGTTTTCTTCACTGCAGTGAGAAACTGCGGTTCCTCACTTCCGAGGAAGCTCAGCTTCAACGATAGTGGATTTGGGGGTGTCTGAAAGGCTGAACCAGTTTTTGATTGACAGCGTTGCAGAAACATACACAACAGCGGAGCCTTTTCTGCCTCAGTCCTGTGTGGATTTTGTGAGTTACTGTAAGTCTGTAGACAAATATGTGGTGGTTGTGTGTTATTTGCTTGGCGATATAGCCCATTTTCGTTTGTCGTATTGTCTTCTTCTAATTGTTCATTTACAGAATTTGTGAAGTGAGCTCCCCCCGCTTCAAAGACTGCCACGGATTTTATCAAAGTCTGCACTTAAAAATAAATTATCTATCACTGAACGTTTTCAGTGGGCAAATGCCATGTACATGCACAGTCACACATACAGGATAGAGGAGAATGATGGTCGCCTGTTGAGATTAATTACATACATTTAGATGCTTTCACACCAGAGGTCTATGTAGTTCACACTGCGTCTTAGGGACTTGTTAGCTCCTACTTGGTTTTCTCACCTCAATAAGAAGCATAAGTGAGGTAAGTGTATCTCTACTAGCTGAACTGCTAAGCCATTGTAGCACCGGTTGATCTGTAAATAATATACATATTGTTGGATGGCTTATGTCACTGTATATGCTGCTTCCAACTCCTCAAGGCTTGTTCCTATAACCCTAACTCCTGTAAGTGTTTGATGTGAAAAAACCTGCTGAATATGGGCACTGCAGGATGTGATGCACACATAAATCACTTGTTGGGTCCGTAGCACATTTGAGGTCAGAGTAGATAAGTGTTTATTAGGTTGTGACTTCACAGGGTTTCTTCCAACTTGTCTCACTTTAGGCCGCACCACACAACAACTGTGTTGTTTGTAGGTCGTGTTGCTAGTGTTGTAGGTTTGCACCTGCTACGTTCATGTATTTGCGACGGGACGCCCTTACTCTCTCTCACCATACCACAGACGCAAGCATTGATTTTAACAAATATGAATCTTTTATACAAATGCACAAACTTGAATTTCACAAAGAGTTGAGTCACTCCATCTTTTATACATCAGTTGCTTTTAGTCATAGCTGTGCAATTTTTCACCTTACTCTTCTCTCTCTTTGGTGTTTAAGAAATCAAGGGGCAGACAGAGGCGATGGATAGCAAAGCCAGAAGAAACAAAATAGGAGAGTGCATGGAAAAAAAATTTTCTGTGTGTCGTGTACCTCAGTGCAAAAGTGAGTTTAGAGTGCGTGTGGGCACGAGGAAACATTTACAGATGTGTGTAGTTGTGGGTGGAAAAAAAAAAGCCTGTGTATGTGTGTGAGCCGAGTGTGACCATGTTGTCTGGCAACCTATCTCTCTTGTTTAATGTCAGGACAGCTCTCTGGCCTCTGTGATAAATGTCTAACTCTGCAATAGTTGATGAATGTATTACATGCATGCAGATGCACACACACACACACACACACGTACATAGGCCTACCAGTGCTAATATGTAGCCTGACCTTATCATTGTGAGATTCACATGGCAGAGCAAGTCTGTATAATTTGTGGTTACATGATGCACATACACAAAGTGACAGTGCTGACAAGTTCATTATGTGTAAAGAATGAAGGTGCATTTGTTATATCATGTACACACACACACACACAGGAGTTTGTGCAGGGCCTTATTTGGACCAGGTTTTGGTCTCTGTGAGGACTACCGGTCCTGGCACGGTCAGTTTTTATGCCAGAAAAGGTCCTAAAGAGATGAGACATGTATAAACACACGCATGCGCGCATGTATAGGCCGTCCTCCTCATTAGCATCATCATGATATAAAATCGCTCACCTTGCTTGTTTGTCATTCAGAGGACAGAGCCGGCTCGTTGACGTGATTGCATCTCAGCTTGCAAATCAAGAGACAATGCGGCTGTAATTTTTCGGCACGCTCTCCTTCATCCAGCAACTTAATCATCTGTCTGCCTTGTGACTGACGGAGTGCCGTGAGTGCGCGTTTGATTGGTCAATTTCTTCACTTGTGTTGCAAGTTGCAATGCAGCTGAAGTTAGAGTGGTTCCTCTCAGTCTTATTGCTGGGCACTCTGCTGATGGAGGTTCACCAACGTCATAAACATTTGTCATGAGTGGAGCACCACTTGTCTTCTGGTTTTCTTTGCCACATTTGATTGGTTGACACAAATAGGAAAAATAATGAAAAGCATTAAAATCACACCTAATATTTCATGTACACGGAGCTCCTGCTCATGATTGATGATTGTTTTTTTCCTTTTGTTCTTTTATCTGCTCTTGCTGAATTTGTGTGACTTTGTGACTTAAACTTGCTATTTAAATGATTATTATTGTTGCTTTTTTTTGATAGATGTGAGAATATTCTTGCTTTGGATACAGTGGAATGTATCGCTCAATATTAATGATTGCAGCGTGTGATGCATTGTAATGGTGTAGGTCACCTCAGCTTCTATTGACTCATCTAATGACTGTTTGACTGAGTGTATAGTATGTCTCGCTGGCCTTTTGTGTGCCTCTGTATACATCCAGTAATTTCACTGTGTAAGAGGGCAACGGAGCTATTGGGTTGAAAATTACTAACCAGCAAATGTGGGATAATAGGTGTGTGCATATGTGTGTGTGTGTGTGTGTGTGTGTGTGTGTGTGTGTGTCTGCTTTGTAGATATGGAACTGTATGTGTGTGTGTGTGTGTTTGTCATGGATAAGCAATATGCAAGGGTGTGTACGAATGTGTGCATGCATTATTGAATGTTTATGTCCACTCATGCACTGTGTATATGCATTCTATGTGCCCTTCACTGTGTGTGTGTGTGTGTGTGTGTGTGTGTGCGTGTGTCTATAAATGAACACCTGTCTATCAGCTTAATGCCATGTTCAATTAGGCCTCCAATTTTGTGTGTTCAGCTAATTGCAAGGGCTATCGCTGTTGTTTTTTTTGTTTCCATTACACTGGCAAATTGCTCCATAGCTCTGCACAGTGCACACAAATGGTTTCCTTCAGCAGCCCCACCCATACTAGTCACACACACATACAATTAAATGGCTTTGTCAGCATTTATTTCCGAGTAGACACATTTATACAAAATTATCAAAAGAGAGAAGACTAGAAGCGACCGAAGCTTATGGAAGAACAAAGAAAAAAGCTCCATATTCACTTTTGTTCTCCTTTTGAATTTGACACTATGTTTAGTTGTGCTGTTGAAGTGCACTGTTCCATTTCTCACTTAAAGATTTACTCGTTTTGAAACGAGAAAGCAAATAAAGACGGATGATGTTTGATCTCATCAAAGGAAATCATGCTTTGTAATGTTGAGTAACGAATCATAATGACTTTGCCAATCAGCTTTAATAGATTTTTCATTAACTTTTGTTAAAATTTGTATCTTCTACTTCTTTTTCTTGATTAAACTGACACTCTCTAATACAATAGACTATAATGATATGAATAAATATGAGAGTGCATAGTTTTGCTCACCTTTCTACTGTATGTAATACATAATTATATTGTTCTTCAAGCATGCATGGCATACAATACCAGTTCTTTTCACTCCACCGCCCCCCGTTCCTCTGTCTGCCTCACTCGACACCTCTCGTTCTTCTCTCTCTGCCCTTTGCTCACTTTTATTCAACCTCCTGAGCCTCTTATTTCCAGCTGTACATAAGATGCTGTAGAGAAAGCCTATTGATTTTTCTCTTAGCCTGTGTGGTTGCTTTCTGGGCTCTGAGTGTAAAAAAAAAAAAAAAAGAAGAAAAAAAAAAGTCCACACTCCTCCCAGATAGAGAGAGAATGAAAAACGTGTATGGTGGTTTGTTTGAACAAAAGGGGGAAAAGAAGAGAGAGAAAGTCACATGTGGCCTCTTGGACTTAAGAGCAGCAATCTGCATTTACTCTTTCCATTCATGTGTCCTCTCCTTGCACTGTGTTGTTTTCAGTCTTTTCTTTTTTCTGTTTATGATTTGTGGAATTAATCTCAGTGGCAATTACATTTCCAGCTTACTTTTCTGTTTCCGTAGAGAGATGTGATCTATTATTACCAGAGTCACTTTCATTTGCTCAGCCATAGTGAGCAAAGAGGTGGATGTTGACGGGAGGTGACGTATTTTTATTGCAGCTGCCTCACGTACAGCTGATTTCCTTTTATTTCACCTCGTTTCTGGTCCTCTGTCACCTTTATCTATCTGTACATGTGTCTGCATCCCTCACCATGTCACCCTTTTCCATCCCCCACCTTTCATTGAACCGTTTACTTTAGCCAAGGTGTGTTCTATGTAGACAGAGCAGTAGTTGTCAGCAGAAATGAAAAGATACATTCTTACATGCAACCGTCATGTTGCATGTAACACAACAAAATTTGCATCAGCTAATGTGTTTTAGACGCAACAATGATGCATGAAATAAAAATGATTCAGTGGTTCATTTTGATATTGTTTTTTTATGCAAAGGATAATATTTTGAGTTTGTGTCATGGCAATTCAAAATACTTTGTCAGAGAAAGTGTTCAAATGAAGCGTGAGCTTATTGGATACAGTTATTTTCCTCACATCCTACCTGCTCCATTCAGTGTTTCATCGAGGAACAAAATGCAAAGTGACATCATGTTTCCACCGTGATGTTATTAAGCAGCACTAATTAGTTTGTAGAATAGATGTGGCGTTCAGTTTCTAGATCTATACATGCTGGTGAAACAAATAAATGTTAAGACTGTACATTTTAAAAGACCCCTGACATCCTTGTCCTTGTCTGTCAGTGATCTACTGTATCTGCACTTAAGATGAGTCCTGCTGCCTCGGCTGTGTGCGTGTGTGTGCACGTCACAGGAAGTCTTAAACTTTCTGTCAAGCATTTGTCCATGAACAGAGTTCACCGTTCCTGGATAGCATCTTAATTAAGTTGCACTTTTAATTAGAGAGTCCCCGCGCTGCATATAAAGTCAGTGTTGGTGCCTCTTCAGCTGCATCTTATTTTGACTGTTGTTTATTGGAGGAGTTGCTAAAGTCCCTACTTTTTATTGACTTTGCCTTGATTAATGCACTCCGTCTCAGGATGCATATAGAGGGCTTTCACACATAAACACAGACACACACACACACGCACACACGTAATGCACAAAGGAAAAGATGTGTAACCACCTTTGCCTCCAAACAGTTCCATGCATGGGCAGACTAAAGCAAATAAACATCCATAAGGATAACATATAAAAATGAAATATGAAATGAAGGAAAAATCAAGGGATTTGTCAAATTGGACATTGACTGTGAGAGTGGATGGTTTGTCTATGTGGTCCACCCCCCCAACCCCCATGTGGAGGATAAAGCTGTAGAAGATGGATGGATGGATGAAAGATCAAGATAGAGACTGCATTGAATAAAAAGAGAGGAAGAGAAAGGGGACTACAAAAAAGTTGGTGTGGATTAATGTAGCAGCCAATATTCCCACAGTAATCTGACCTGTCAAAGCTCACCAGCAGCAGTTGTACCGGACCTTTGTCACTGCGGTCATCAATTCACAACGCCCCCTTCTTTCTCTTTGTCCCCTCTCATCCCAACGTAGTGATCAAGATTGATGTTCATGTCCTAATTAGCATCTGCTTTTGTATGCACACTACCGGCCTGTCCATTTGTAGCCCTCCGATCTGTTAACAGACATGACAGGCCTTGTCTGATCACATTAAGGTCAGTTGGACAGGCTTTCTGTGTGGGGCTATCACTTCAGTCATTCAACTATGAGATGCTATTTTTACACCTCTGAAATGTGTATATAACCATGCAGTTTATGAGGATGTAAACATAGGAAATTAGAAAATAATACCACACTCGAGTGTGTTTATGTGCTATATTCTTGACACTTATAAGAATGTTCTAGGAATTAGTATTTACTACGGAGTTTAGGGAGCGTGTTTCCAGTGGCTACACTTACAGTAATGCAGCCGAATAAGAGTCTATTAATATCTAAAAACAGATAAAGACTAGAGGATTAATCTACAGTATTTTTGTCTGACATAGTGACGTAGTTGTTATCTTCTCGTACTTGAACTTAAAACATTCTCATGAAATGCATGCATTTATTGGCATTAGTTTGTGATATCATATCAATCAAAAAGATGTGTAATTATGTCCATCTATAGTTTTATTGGTTTGACTTCCATGTTTGCAAATTTAAGGGGACTGCCCTCAACCATTCTTATTTTACTGTGAATCGGAACACATCAGAAAATTACTTAAGAGTGTTTTAAGTTTTAATTGTACCCTCGGAGATTTAAAATAAAAAGCCCATGTTAGTTTCCCTCACATTTATTCAAAAATCTATTTTGATCAGTTAAAGATTTGAAGGCCTGTTGAGGCTAAAATTACCAGCAAAACATATCAAGTGTGTTTTATTTTCCCCTTCTGCTCTTCGTGCGGTGATAATGCATGGGTATATTTAAGTAGCTCGAATGTCACTTTCACTATACTTTTTCCTTCAAAAATAAAGACCAGCTGCTACTTTTTCAAACAATATCAACACAATCCATAACCTAAATCTTTATCACACCTGACACCAAAGATCAGCCAATACAGTTCTCCACTTGAGGCATGGTCTCTTTACTGATGTCATCCAGCTGCCGAGTTGGTCAGTCGCATAGTGTGTGTTTTACTTACTTTATATAACAATAAAGTAATTTATGTCCAAGCAGGTGTGCAGTAATTCATCATATGAATATCCACGGGCACTTATCATCCATACTGTTAGACTCCTTATGAGCACAGTCGCCTACATTTGTTTTTTATTTGTTTTATGTTTAGCCATAATTTATCACTTTCTCAATTACATAATTCACCAATTCACACAGGGAGCATGACAGTAAATGAGCACACAGTGAGGGGAAAGGCATTGCTGTCTCATTAATGTCTTTCTCTTTCTTTGTGTTCAACCTCCCTCTATAGCAGGGCTGTCAAACTCAACATTTTTGTTAAGGGGCCACATACAGCACAATTTCATCTCAAGTGGGCCGGACCAGTAACAATAGTGACCAACAAGAACTCCTTTGTTTTTTTCTCCTCTATTTTAACAAAACATGACATTTCTTGAGAAATATAAGTTTACTTTAAGTTTAGTTTAAATTTACTATTTGCACATCATACTGGATCTATAAAGGCACAAACATTTAGTCACAGATATCTGGAAGTGAAAAATATTACATTTGACATTACGTTTAGATTGTAATCGTAGTGTGAAATTTTAACAAATTCATCCTGTGGGCCAGATTGGACCCTCTGGCGGGCCGGTTCTGGCCCGCGGGCCGTATGTTTGACACCCCTGCTCTACAGGAACTATTATTTTTTTATTCAGAACAGTCTCATCACAAATCATCTGTGTGGAAAACAACATACAGTCGCTGTGTTTGTTTGTCTATATATAATTTGTATTTTCAGATTATAAAGGCTTTGTTTTCCAACTTTCTCAGTGTACACACATCTTTCATCATCATTTCAAAGATCATGTTGGGGTTCCAGATAAAAGTTCTCATGTCTCATGGGACATGGACATGAAGAAAGATGGAGATGGGAAGTCTTGTGAAATTAAAGAAGAAATCTTACATTTCTTTGTGTTGTTGTACTCCCTTCCTTCCATACATGTGTGTCTGCATCAAAGCCTAACCATCACACAGCGTTCTTTTCCTTTGTCCTATTTCTACCACCACATCCTCCTCTACCAACTCCTGAGCCACCTGCCTTTATTCTCAGTATGCCTGACTCTTCTCCCACTGTGACCACATCATCACGCCTCAAACAAGGTGGCAACCCAGTAGGGGTATGGCGATTTGAATCGGACTAAAACTGGGCTACAAATGTCCACAATCTTATATCTCACTAGAGCTTAAAGGAAGAGCAACAATAACCTACCATTTGGCTACTGTTGAGAGTTAGATCTTTTGTGTTGACCTCCAACAGCATGAGTGGTTGCCCCTGCAGTGACAGTTAGGAGGAGAAAGTTAGAAAGGAGAAAGGACCTGCAGAAGATTCGAGCACTATCCACAAAGCAAAAAAACAAAAAAAAAAACTGTAACAGAAGCTGCCACTGGAGATGTGTGATGTTCAGCCATGGCAGGTGCTGCAGCTCATCCACAGACTAATTCTTGGCACACGTTCCTGTGTCTTGTTAGACAGAAACGGGCGGGTTTGATTAGTCCAAGATGGATATTTACCCTGAGATTGCGGTGTACCTGAAGATCAGACCCCAAGGGTCACAAAGCCATGTGTGGGTATTTAGTGGGAAGCCTGCCGTTTTTTTGGCACTGCCCCTTTGATCAGTTTTACCTTCCTCAAGCTGTAGTTCTCTCTGTTTGAATCCCACTGTTTCACAGTGTTGGCTTGTCGCCTGGCAGTGCGTCTGCCAGGCCTGTAGCGCTCATTAGTATGTGTGTTGACATGACTGGCATCTCATCTGAGGGCTGTTTCTCCCCTTTTTTAACCTTGTTATTTTGTTTTTACATCTCCTATCAGCTTTCTCTTGAAGGAAACTAGCGTTTTCCATCAAATGCTCTGGTTATTTCCTCAGCTGTCCGTCCTAATTGTCATTCTCTCTCCCTCCTTCTCTCGCTCTACCAGGGGGTTTTAATTAATGGTGAGCCATGATGCTTATCTTATCAGCAGATCACTCTACTTTCTATTAACAACACTGGGAGAAGCTGGGTGGCCATAGGGGATAGATTACACTCATGTACACACACACACACACGAGTGCACCTGCACATAATCTAATACAGTACATACAGTCGTACATTAGAATAGAGGACTCCATGTGTTCAAACGTCTATGACTAAATTCAAAAAAGGCTAGAATAATTCTAATTCAAACAGATCCATCAGCACTTCCCTTTTAAAGTAGGTGTTACAGTTAGCCATGCTAATTATCAATCATTATGCTCAGTTTTTTCCCTCTTATTTTTATAGAAATGGTTAAAATTGCAATTGGGTCTCAAGCCCCAAGGTTCGGATAAACCTGTGTGCACACACAGACACAGACAGACACACTCACAAACACATCATGATCCTATCTTAATCTTGCCACACACACACACACACACACACACAGACACTCAGAAACAAACAAACTGCCCCGATGTTATCTGTGTGTTGTTTGAGGGTCTCTCCTCTTAAATCGCTTAAATGCCCAGGGAATCCCTCCCTCTTTCCTTCTCTCCTCTCGACCTGCTTACTGGCTGAATGAACACTTATCATTTAGCAGATAAAGAGAAGCCTTTGCTTTATCTTTAAGGGCCATGTTGACTCCCTGTGAATGCATGACTTTTTCACAGATGTTTCATGGGCCACGTTTGCGAGATGTGACAGAGATGAGAGTGTCGTGTCGGGGCTTTATTTTCTGCTGCAAAAAACGTACATACAAAGATGGACAGGCCAGTTGTGCCTGTACTTAGCTTCCATCAAGCAAAGAAGGCTCTATAGGAATTAAAGTAGCATTTTGGGTATGGAGCAGTGAGCGCTCTAGCAGAAATAAAAAAATCAATCTAACAATACCACAGTCAATGAGAGACAGCGCTTTCTTTTCACGTTGAGAGCTGACAGAGTTTTCTGAAATCACTTAAAGGAAGAGAGAACGTAACGGATGATCACTTTACAGCGTGGTTATTGGAAAAAAATATTACACTACACAGGAGACAAACACTCATGTGCCAAGCACACACACGCTTAGTCACCCACACTTTCTCACACACTCATAATGTCCTCATCTGGGGGAAGGTAGAAAAACAATTATTAACAGGCGATAATACAATAAAGGAGGCCATTTCACAGGTGTTACCAAGGGACAAAACATTTATTTCACTTTGTTCTCTGTGCTCGAAATAGCGTAAACCCCTAATAGAACATAACACACCACTTAAACAACAAACGGCAGACAAGCAGTTATGATGCTGTGAGGTGCAATTCTTCTTCAACTTTTAAGCCCCATTACTGAGCTGAAACAGAACTGTCTGTGGACTTGAGTTATTTTGTGTTTGTTCTAAAATAACTTGTTTACTTTGTGTCTCACTGTCTAACTCAGAAATAAGTCCCCCCCTCTTTGTTTCTGAGCATTTGTCTCTAAGGACAATTTACCTTTTGCATTAAAATCACATGCCAGTCAAACGACTGAGAAAATAGTGTGATTTCCTCTGCATCTCCTCTGAGACTCTGTAAGTGAGACACGGCGTTGTCACACTCACATAACTACAGTTGCACTCTTCTGTGAATGCACGATTATGTTTTTATTTTGTTATTTTAGCATCACTGCATTCTTCTTCACTCTATTTTTAAAGGATATGGACTTTTACCCCATTCCTTAAGAATGTACAAGGATTATATTCAAAGTGAACATTCACTGTGTCGTTTGCATCAATTTTGTTGGAAAAGCTTACTTTCAGAAGAAGAAACTATTTGGTTGCAAACACAACAAAGTAGCTGTCATTTAAATCTCTCCTGTTTTTATCCTGTCAGTCATCTGTCTGTCTTTGTTTGTACTTTGTAATCATGTAAGCGGATGTTCACATATTTGTACTTTGCGATTTTTGTTGGACTACTTCAAGGTGATCTCCTGGGGTTTTTTTTTCCTATGGGACGTGGCAGAGGAATAACTGTCTCTCGTGCGTCTCTCTCTACAGGGAATTTGGGTGGAGAGATCCGGAGCTGCCAGAGGTGATCCAGATGTTACAGCATCAGTTCCCATCAGTGCAATCCAATGCAGCAGCCTACCTACAGCATCTCTGCTTTGGAGACAACAAGATTAAAGCTGAGGTTTGTGTCTATGTGTGTGTGTGTGTGTGTTGTGATGCCACAGTGAACACGCATGCAGTACATGCTCATACACAGCCATGACCAGGTGACGGGTACACAGAGAGGGCAGGCATTAAGTCAAGGCCCGTTTGCCTGCTGAGAACATGCCAATTGTAGGATGTGTAAACTCTATGGATGTTATGACGGGTTCTAGCTGCCTGCTGGGGACTGTAAAAGAATTTATCGTCCATGAACACTCCTGGGTTTCCAGGGAGATTGAGAGGGGGGACAGAGAGAGAGAGAGATGCCCGCAGCGCTACAATGAAGCACCATCACAAAAACAAAGTTGATGATCTTTCATGTTATTATGTAAAAATGTTCATTCTGGTGGGATACATTAGCCTACGCTGCGACTGCAGCAGTGTACATTATTGCCACAGACTCATTCTGTGAGCGTCGACTGTTGCATTTGGTAATAAAGTTCAATTAGTGATAAAGTCATGCGATTGTCTCCCGAAAGCCTCTTGGAATTCTCCGATAAACCATTTAACAAGTCTAACGGCGGTCTCCAACAATGGCACACGTGGACGCAGCGACTCTCTAAACCCCAGACAAACAAAAAGGCTTTGATTGCCGTTTATACCCACGAGTTGTCTTGAAACTTGAAACCTTTTGAAAATGTTTGTCACTTGTTTCTATTAATACTTTTTATTTTATTGTATTACTTCCCATGTGCATTTTTTTTTGTCTTGTCTGGTTTTATTACAGTTTATGAAGTTTTTATTTTATATATTAATACTCCTTTCTTCCCCTCACCTCTTATATTACCCTCAATAACCAGACAAATAATATTTTTTATTCTATTTCAGTTGAGCGCTTCAATAGCTTTCTATGCAAGCTGATTTATAACTGCTGCCACATTGTTACACATAAATGCAGACAAACACTCAGCACATTTATTGTGCACACGTATGGATGTAATTCTAATAGCTTGGTATTTAAGTAATGGAAAAAAGTTATTTACGTCAGCTGACTTCTAAAGAAAGCAATTAAACATGTGAAAAAAAAACCAACATACGGCTAATTTTCATTCACAAGACAAACTTACTCACCCACTCACACAAATACACAAAACGCTTCACTCTCGCAGACAAAAACATCCCACTTCATCCCACTCCCTCATCCACACAGCTTTGAAAGAACCCTAAGTGTGCATGTCTTTTATAATGGATGTAATTACTGCATGAATGGAAGTGTCCGACAACAGAGAAAATAGCAACTGTGTATTGACAGTAGATGCTCTGGCGTGCATTCATCAGTCTGTTTGATTGTCTCGCTCAGGGCCCTGGGCATTGCTAAACACTATTTACACAAATTAAATCAGGAGGAGATATCAACCAGCCAAAAGTGACGCTTCACATCACATCAAAGAAAAACATGCATATATCTACATGGACACACGGCCACATGTTCGTGCAATGACGAAATTCTGCCCTCTGCGACGAGACGCACACAAACGTGCCCTCAGCCGTGTTTCTTAAATAGATTTTGATGAAAAACAAATTTGACAGATTATCACCAAGCCAGCTGCAGGATATTAATTCGGGGAAAGATTTTTGTTTTGAAACTAGATATGGTGAAACTAAAACTGTGAGGAATGTGGGGTTTTTAATTGAAGAAAAATTGATTCTTAACTCAATATTTTAAGGTTTTAAAGGCAGTGTGTAGGAGCAGGTGCAGTAACTTGTGAGCGAAAAGCTGATAAAGCCTGCTGAAGGTTTTCTTTTGTCATTACAGCGTCACACCTCTGAAAAGTCCTGTTTTCAGTCTTTACTCCATAATGATGAGTTCTGATGCAAGAGGTCCACATCCCTGCTTTTTATACCATCACTCCGTCACACCCAAAGTTCCTCAGCCCACTGGGAAACGGTGTGGCCCACGCCATCTTCTGCTGTCTTAGATAAGGTGACACACATGGAGAAGCATTAGCGATACAGACGTTGGCTGAACACATGACCTCAGATACGGCACTGCTCATATGTTCACTTTTAGGTCGGCTATCACACAGACAACCACGTCAGACTCCAGATCGATCACATCAGTAATGCATTTGGGTTTGCAGCCTTGTCAATATCCATTTATCCGACAGACCAGTGAAAGGGAAATGTCCCGAGAGGAGCCTGCTCCATATGTGTCACTCCTCTTCCTCGCTTCATCATTTCACGTTTTTCTGAATGCTTCTTACTCTTAAATCTGATAGCACTCAACTCCCACTATATGTCGTTTCTTAAACACTCATATTCCAAATCTTATCACTATTAAAATGGATTCAAAACAGATTTTCACTGCCTTATAGTTCCACATACGTAAACGTAGACTTCAGCTCAATTAGGACCTTATTCAGTCCATTCAGAATTTTGGAATATATCATACCTTTATTAGTCAAATTTTTCAAGGACAATTTCTCATTCAAATTAATTGAAATGCATTTGAGAAGCACTCAAAATACTTTGTACTTACTGGTTTCATGTACTCCAAAGTAGAAGCTTCACTCAACCTTTCATCCCTCAATTCAGCTCTTTCATGACCGTCACATATTTTTTTTTTACCGTTGCAGTTGAAATGGAATGTTCCTCCTAAATTTTTTAATTTAAAGTCGATGGCATCACGTGGCAAAAAAATTTTTTTTTCAACTTGCTCTCGAATTCACAAATTTCACTCTTAATACAATTCTACCAGAACGTAGACAAATCTGTCTAGTTTCATGCGATGTGACTGGCACAGCACAGTGACTTACACAGTTTGAACTGTGACTCTCTGAGTGAGAGGAGAACCATCCAGCTTCTCCATAGAGTGCAATTTCAACAATTTCAACTGACCTTTCCCCCACACAAATTTCAAAATTGCCATTTCTCTTTGATTCTACATTCACAAAACCTATTTCAGGGTCTTTGATCCAAACCTTGAGACACTCACATTGAAGACATCTCAGCAACACGAACTACAGTCCTTGATTTACAAGGACTTTTCGGAAAGTATGTCAGTGGGAAAAGTGTTGCCCTCTGTGTATTTTTAACGGACCTGCCATCGCGGTGCTCTTAAAGGGAGACTTAAGACAGTCCTCTGCCATTGTCCTCTCCATACAGCCGCCTTTCATTTTTGCCATTAGCGCTACTGCCAATACCCAATGGATGCATTCAGATTTTAAATATATTCCTGACTTTCAATCCCTCATTTTGCACTAATTTTTTGCTTCTTTCTAAACATTCAGACATTCAATTAAAAAGTTGAATTCATCATTTCAACTTCTCATTCATATCAATTCACTGCAGCATGCCAGATTGGCTTCAGCTCAGACAGAAGGCAGCAATCCCACTGCCATTTCTTCAGAAATTGCCTTTTCTATGTTTTTTGTTGTTGATGTTGGGTTTTTTTTGTTTTGTTTTTTTTTTGTTTTTTTTCACTGCAGGCCTTTTTTATTAAACAGACTGTGTAAATACGAAGCTGTTGTGGGTACTGAAGACTGGATCATATTATTGTGTGTTCATAATTAACATATAATCTTCTCACTGTTGTGGTGAAGTCTTTTCAACAGATATCAGCATGGGAGATGAAAAAGAAACCGCAAATTATGGCAAATACTGTAATGGCATACACGTCTTTGCGACATCTTTGTGACTTTTTCATTTTATGAAGTTCCCTTTTCTATGCTGCACATCTGTAGGACCCAAGGTTGAGTTACGACGAGTAAGGGATTACCCAATTAGATATAGCATCACTTTTCCATCTAGTGTTAAAAATTGTGTTAAAAAACACTCTTCATATATCGTATAATCATGTCAAATGTGTGGGGAAACTCACTCAATAACATATGCACACTCACACATTGGGATTATTAAGCATGTTCCATATCCCCTACTGTGAACAATAGAGGTTTGTGTTTTCCTCCGTTGACCTACTCTTCAAACAACAGATTAGAGCCTCTAGTGTATTTTGTCATGGTGGATTCTCACCAGCTGTGAATCTTCCTCTTTATACTTCTACAAAATGAGCTGTCTCTGCCTCAGAAAGAAATATTTGGTAGCCATAGGTCAATTCCACATTTAGCCCAGTTAATAATATTCCAGAGGGAAATATTAGCCTACGGCATGAATACATTTTCCCCATAAAGAATAATAATAAGGGATGGGAAGGATGTGAACTACTGCATGCCTGCCATAGTACTGCCGTGCTTGAAAGGTGTCTTCTCACTCACACATGAGCACTTTACTATCTGCAGCATCTTCCCAACTAGTGTTGTCCTTCCATTATGTGGTTACTCATGCAGACACGCTTGTAAGGCGTGGCACCCGCGTATGCTGCTCTTACGCCGACAGCACCTCTGCTTCTCACAATCCTAGCTGTCTTTAACGCTAAGTGTTACCACAGCAATACTGTCGCTATGGGTTACCAATAACCGTGGCTGTCACAGAACAGCTGGAGACAAAGACAAATCAATATGCGCTCCTAATCTTCTTTACATGGAATAGAAGGATCGGCGCAGGGGTATTGGCAAGCCTTGTAGGTAGCTCAGAGGCAATCCAAGTGTAAAAGCACTATGTTTTTTTTGTTTGTTTTTTTTAGAATAACAGATTAACTGTGACATCAGAGTAAAGAGGGATCGGCAAAGGAGGATGAGGAGTAGAGGGAGGAGAGAAAGCGGAGATGAGGTCTGGAGCACATAAGAGAGACAGCAACCATGTGTGGCCAATAGAGCAAGGTTGCTTTACCAGCTACTGCATCCCTCTAATCCATTTTAATTGAACAGATAAGCAAAGTCATTTTGCTTGATAAACCTGCGTTGTCATCAAACACCTTCACCCTCTCACTGCCCTTCAATCACTTCTTTCACCCTCTCTCTCTCTCTCTCGCTCAACTCCAGGCCCATATCTAACACTCGGAAGTCTTGGCAAAACATTATAATAGGGTCCTTGTGTCACCATTTAATAGGTAGTAAAGCCCTTATAAATAACAATAAATGTTTATTGACTTCATCATGTGTTAATTTGTGTTCATAATTTCGAATCATGGCATCATAAACACAGTTATTGTGACATTATAAGACCTTGATAATTTGAGGTGAGGAACAAAGTTATGATACTGTAAAATAAAATCAATACATTATTTGTGATGCTATTACAAAAATAAAAACCTTTATCAATCTTATAAAGTCCTGTATGACCTGCAATAATAACAAAGCACCTTATTAACACTAAAAGGATAAGGACTA
This sequence comes from Solea senegalensis, assembly GCF_019176455.1. NCBI lineage: Eukaryota > Metazoa > Chordata > Actinopteri > Pleuronectiformes > Soleidae > Solea > Solea senegalensis. The sequence continues at coordinate 23,867,676 of NC_058021.1, forward strand.
ATTTACAGTAATACCTTGATTCATTAAAAAGGATTAGTTTGAAGCTTTACCAAATGATTTCCTGCTACTTAATGTCCCAGGTCTGAATGAGTACATACAGTAATAAATAAAAAAGGACTTTCAAGAAGCTTGATTACACCGTTAACTGTGGAAAATGTGTTTTTCAAGTTATCTGGTTGAGTGACTCTGTCTGTTGCAGTCCACCAGAGAATAAATAGAAATTGAAGCATGAAAGAAAGGCTTTCTCACTTTGGTGCACACACACACACACACACACACACTAGTTGATCCTTTCCCTCTGGTCTCCTGGTAATCACAGCAGCTTGTTTCTGGTGATTAGTACTACACCCCTGTCGAGTGGACTAAACATGCGCTGCCTTAAGCTCTTTGGCCCCCTAAGGCTGATGAAGTTCCCTGCAGCGGAGACACAACCTGTGAGGGTTTCAAAAAAACACCAGCCTAGAGAGGAGGTGATATGTGGAAAAGTGTGGGGGGCGACAATAGGTTTAATGCTAAAGGGGTGAGGGAGCAACAACAGTTGTATTATTGTGATCACAACTTAGTTTCCATACTTGCCTGCCTTGTTGTCTCACATTATCAGGATATATTCTTAACTTTCCAGTGGTCGGTACTTCTTTTGTGTTGGTGCGCAAATACAACAACAGAAAAGTGCAGAGAGACAAGTCTAAAACAAGCCTAAATAGAAGAAAATTATGATGAAAAATATATGTAAAAGAAGAAGAAAAAAGGAGGTTGATGCCGTTCAGCCTTACACCAACCTCCATCCACCATTTTAAGGTTTCAGGGTTAGAAGCCTGCTGTATATTTGTAACACAGTACTATAGAGTGTATTTCTGTGGTTTAATACGTAAGATTTCAAGCCTGTCAAACTGAAATGCCTCTCAATTTCCGTCACGTTTCATTCTCGTGTGACTTGCTGAACTATTCTGATGTGTGGTTGGTGATTTCAGCGTCTGGGAACGGACTTCTAAGTTTCCAGCCTGTGCTATCTGAAACCTCTCAACTTTATTGATCGTAGGTTGGGTTACAATAGGTATTTTTCCATCAAAATTCTGCCATTTAACAAAAAAAGAAATATCCATCCAGCATTTACATATGATGTTGATTATTATACACTGGTCAAAAACTGGACTTAAAACGGTTGCCAAATCACTTGGTGCATTAATTATTCATTTTTTAGTGCATAAATGTGGATAAAAGGGATAAAACAATAGAAATAAATAAAGTAATAATGCACAAATAAACAATGCTGGTTTCTATAGTTACATCTTGTTTTATCTATCATATCATCATATAAACACACCCCATTAGTTCTGCCTGCAGCATGCAGAAGCCAGTAATAATGGACCAGTCTGGTGATGGTGTATATTTGTATATGAATGATCACTTGAGAAACCAGGAATCAGAGAAACACAAAGCATGAATATACTGTAGGTCCATGAAGACATTTTGAGCAGACACATTATGATTGATGACATGCACAAGAAAACCAGTATATTTTTTCTTTGATTATAAGCAGAGCTGTTATTACTGCTCTTTTTTCCCCTCCTCATCGGTGTAATTAAGTGTCATTTTGCAAAGCACAGTCATTAACTGCATCATAGTATGTTTAATTAACACACATCAGGCTATTAATGTGATTGGCAGGACTCCTAGATACCTTTTACCACACGCGTTCACAGAGGACAGACGATACTCACAAACTAACAAGTGGCATTGACAAATAAAGCAGCTGTTTTCCACAATCGTTTTTCTGCGTGTGAAGACTGGCTTATTTGTGTTTGGGATCCCTGATAATAATTGAACGTTTGAAATTGACTGTGAATCATTTATTTAAAGTGAAACTATAATTGCATTTTGTTGTTGTTGTTGTTTATGTCCAGATACGTAGACAGGGAGGCATTCAGCTGCTGGTTGACTTACTGGACCACAGGATGAGCGAAGTCCACCGCAGTGCTTGCGGTGCGTTGAGGAACTTGGTGTACGGCAAGGCCAACGATGAGAATAAAGTCGCTCTGAAGAACTGCGGGGGAATTCCTGCCTTGGTCCGCCTACTGAGAAAGACCGGAGACGTGGAAGTCAGAGAGCTGGTCACAGGTACTGTTTCTGAGAACTTCACCTGCCCACAATTTTCATGATGATAGCAGCAGATCATTCCGCCTTAATACACACTCATGTGTTGCATGTTTGTGATTCTCATATTGGCTTGAATCTGAGTTAATTTAAAAGATTGAAGACCTCTCATAGCTTATCATAATTACTCATACATACTGTGTTTTTGCTTTCATTTGGTCATGGCAGTGCTGGTAGTTGTTTTATCTGAGTTCTTCTTCTTTTTTGAGAATTCATACATTTAACAACAACAAATAGGTTGCCTTTCACCCTGCAGTGACCAAGGCTGTTCATTTCTTTCAGCTGCAAAACAATTTAAGTTTCCACTTGAATGATTTTTCACTAACTAATAACAGACGAGGACTGAAAGGCATGTCTTCTGGGAAGAATGCAGAAAGAATTTTTCTTTAAACGTGTTTTGTTATGTGCCCCCTCTTTTCAATTATTTTTCACATATTTGATTGTGAGACAGCTGGAAGTTTTTCAATTGGATTTGTGTATTGTGTTTGTACATGTTCACCTTTTTATTCTAGTTCTAACTGGCGTGCTGGTCAGTTTTTGCGGGTGTTGGCACCGAATCTTAGCCAGGGGACACATATTATGCACAACCACACTCGTGCAGTTGTTCATACTGTGGTGATCCTTTAGGCTTTCCACGAGGAATGTAATGTTCTACCCCTGACACTAACTTGAGCTCTTATGCATTTCCTGTCTCACACAAACACAGAGATGCTCACAAATCTCAATCTTGTGCAGCATGTTATCTCGATGGAGAGCGAGTTATTTTCTTACACTGGTTCTACAGCCTCAGGACGGGTAATAATGACGAACCGCTGTGTGTGCATGGGCTGTGAGTGCGTGATGGGGCACAGAATTCTGACACATATGCACATGAAATTCGCCAGCTAATAATCAGTGTCTCGCACATAAGCAGCAGGCAGTCTAAAATTGGAATTGAATATGAAGTGTGTGAACTGTGATAAGTGGGAGCCTGGATGGTTGCAGTCGAGGAGATGCTCCAAGGAGAGCTTCTCCTTGGCAGGTTAAGAAAGTGCAGTATGACTCCCATGACAGAACATGAGAGCACTAATCCTTTTCTCTCTACCTCTCTGCTCCTCTTTTGTCCTGTGCTTGTGTTTTCATATCAATCTCTTTTCTCTTCTCACTTTGCTTCTCTCTTCTTTTATCTGTGTTTTCTATGTGGTCCAGTCAGTATCCTGCATCACACCGAGCTGGACTGCGTGTATCTGCACTTGTATCGCCATTGTTTCTCACGCTTTGCTCGCACAAAAGCCTTCTTTGTTACACCGGGTGAGTCGTCAGATAAGAAAAGACGTGAGCGAGCTCGTACAAGAGGATCGGACATTTCCCAAGATAAAGTGCAAGCACACTCGTTCATCCATACATGCGCAGACATAGATTCTAATGGACACACATATTCCGCCCCACATTACATGCAGCACTGTGTGGAATACCAAGATAAAGTCAGTGGAGCCCCCTCATGTTCAGTTTGACCTTTGATTTCTTTGTTCCTCAGCAGGACACAATCCAAGCAAATACACACTTCTGAACACCCCATCTTTAGGTGCATTCTCATAGGAGAAGGAAATCTGAGGGATCAGGACAATGAAGACCCACAACAGTTTTGTTTCTTAAAATTAATAAATAAAAGAAGCAGGAAATGTTACATTTTCCTGATTTTTTTTTTTATTGTTACTGACAACAAAATATTTCAGGCTGAAGAAAAGTAGAGAAAAAACAGCTTGAAAAGGGGAGTAGATAAATGGAGAGACCTGCGGGTGGACGGAGAAGTCAGAGAGCTGTTGAGCTGAAAAAGGAAAGATGGAAAGAAGCAAGCTGGTACTTTCAGGGGAAACTTTTTGTTACTCTAGATATTCAAATACCAATGTAAGGCAGGACGTGAGCGGAGTAAGAATAAATGGCAAATGGAGGTGTCTGTCTGATTAATTGGCTCATGACAGGAAATCTAAACGATCTAAACCCAAAAACAGACTCTTGCTGCTGAGGAAAACTCATTTTGTTTACAACTCCAAATCAACATTTACAAAAGGAGTCTTCAGTTGAAACTAAACATCAGCAGTGATGATGTCACCATAAGCCAATGGGGAGAGTCTGTCACCTTCACATATATCACTACAGTGCTGGAGAAAATAACGGATTAAAAGCCTAGAGTGTGGGTGTGTGGTCTGTAAGCAGATTAACAAACAAGAATTAAATGCACCGCAAGTCATAATTTTGCTGCATCAGTCTTTTTGGTACTTACTTTCGTTTGGTTTTCGTGATTTCATTAAAACCCAAACACGTACTGTTCTCTCTCTTCTTCCCCCGTCACTCCTTGTGTATTTTCCCCTTCTCTCTGTTGTGCTCTCCCCTGCTGCTGGAGGAGAAACTCAGTGTTACGCATGGCTGTGCGTTGTTGTCTGTTTACTCTGGTACTTAGCACTGAATTTTCAATTGCTTTTATGTCAGTACAACGGCATATTAAAGTGTATCCTCATTTGCCTCGTGGAAAATGAGTTAAGCATTACTGTTGTGTAATTTTTTGATAATTCAATTGACCGTTGACCATTTATGTCATAAGTAGCAGAAAGGAAAGGATTACAGTAAATTAATTATATTTCATTCAGAATAAAGTTGAATTTTAACGGTGATGCATGACAACAAAAGTGAAGGTCTACAAGACAGTTGTGAGACCAGCTATGATTTATGGCTAAGAGGCAGTGGCACTGTCTAAATAAGAGCTGAAAATGCTGCGATTTTTGTTGGAAGTGACAAGGACGGACAGGAGCACTTTGGAGGGACAGCTCAGGTTGAAAGGTTTGGAAAATAAAGTAATGGCGCTTTCACACCAGAGGTGTTTGGTCTGCTTTAAACGGACCGGAGTTTGTTTCCTTGGATAGTCTCCTTTGTTTGGACAGGTGTGAAAGTTCATCCGAATTCTGGTGCGGCTCAAACAAGCGAACTCTGTTCTGCCTGGAAATGTGTGTCTTGGTTCGCTTACAGTGGCAAATGCAAACAGACGATCCACCAAACTAAAGAGAGGAAATGAAGCAAAGAAAAAATATTTGCATATTTTAAAATTGGGGCAGGTCTGCAAAATAAAATACAAGACAACATTTTTTTAGTTGATTTTGATCATTATTCATCATTAGCTGGTCTCACATTGGCTACAAGACTGACAGAGTCCAGCTTGCAGCAAAATTAGGTTGTTGAGAAAAGCCCCAGTTGGCAAAAGGGAATTTTAAACAAAATAAATCAGGCTCCAAAATTGAAGGTAAGATATATGAAGGGGTAAGATTATTCCCTTCCCTAGTGGTGTTGTAGTGACCCTCTAAATGTGTACTGCTGGGTGATTCTGTGTTCATGTGTCAGTTCCATTCCCTTGGGCAGAAATGAAAAGTCCATAACACTGTCTTTAAAGAAAAAGATTCAACAACTACTGCTGAAGAAAACCTTGTTAACTCCTCTCCACTGATGTGTCCCAAGAAGATATATTGATCTGCCAAATTACATTCTACTCGAGGCTTGACCTTCATTACTAATTGGTGACTAAATGATTTCAAAGCTAGCAAATATCATTTGGAGACCAACAGTGTTCATCAGGCTTATTCGCATAACTTAATGACATCAATAGAAACACAATGTCGCTTTGTCCTGCAGACATAACAGATCACCTTCCTCATCACTGTCTCTTTGTTGTCCAAGTACTTTAGCATTCTTTATTTGAACACATACAGTATGTTTTTTTTTCTCTCTCTTCACTAGAATAAACGCCCCTGAACAATTTATTTCCCTGTCAGTTCACAAGTTTAAATTTAGTCAAGCTTTATTGGCTTCCTGGCACCCAGAATGAGGTGGATTGGAAGAAGTCAAAGCTTCCGGGGCTGTCATTCAAAGTCCAGTCGATGCTGAGTCTTTGGCTGTTGAGAGAAGATGCTATCCTTTCTCGTGGCTTCACCTTGAGGCAGTGGACTGTGGCATAGCCCGGCTCTTGCTGCTGCTGCCACTGCCGCCTGCTCTGAAATGGTTGCTGAGTGCTGAGGGAAGACATGTGGTGAAAATACAAGTATAGTTGTTAAACAGCTGATGGAGGTTGACTTTTTGAGACCTGGAGGGAAACTGTGGCTAATGTAGTGACTGTTTTTCCATCCACATGATTTTTACATAGTAGAGTGTGAGAAAAGAGACGTTATAAAACAAACAAAAAGAGAACGTTAAAGTGGTGGCAGTGGGTTTTAAAAGGCCAGTGACCCAGTGAGTGCCTGTTTAGTCGTGCATCTGTTACCACAAAGTGGGAGCAGCGCCATCTTTGTTTAGGTAATGAAGTTCACAAGGTTCATTGAATGCACCTCCAAGCCCAGCACGGCTGCGGGCTCCGGCATTCTCGCCTCGGCCAAAATGAAACCAACGGTTGACTTCTAATGTGTACACGGCCTTTCCACATCTCTGAGGTCATGAGGTTTCGGTTGTTAGCTCCAAACCAACAAGAGTGAAATAAGACAGCCTCCTGCTTTCGAAGATTCATGACCTATCTTTCTCTTACTTCAAGGCATGAGTCACTGCTCCCTATGGATGTTGGAATCTCTGTGCCCTCACTATTGTGACAGTATTTGCCAAAGCCAATTTAATTTAAGTCAAAGTTCATAACATTGTCACAGATATGCTTAGATTCCTGTGGGCAAACAAGATACTGTACCTTCTCCGGGATTTTGCTGCTACTATGCTATAAAATTGTTAGTGTCCTGCAGAAATTTCACTGCAGCATTTTCACTGTGGGAAGCCCTGGTGGAAATGAAAACCCTCTCAGTACAGGAACAGTACATGACTTTACCTACTGCTGACAAATGTTTTTTTTTTTCCCACAAACCCACTGCAATGGTATGGCCCTGAGGTTGGTTCAGCAACTGTTAACCTGCAGTCACCTGTGATATCATCCAATTTGGTATTTCCTTTGTGATTTCTTATTCACAGAATTTAGTATACATATTGGCCATGTCATTTGTCATATTTAGACTTACTCATCATCAGGTTTTGACCTTGTGGCTGACTAATTTACATTGCACCGCTCAGATGAAGGCTGTTTAATAAAACATCGCCACTTGAGGCCTAACCGTTCTCACTCTCCTCTTACAAGTCCGTCTCTCATTTATTCATGAATTCATGCAATCATCTCCCATATTCTCCAAACCACACTGCTCCTAAGAAACTGCCCGTCAACCGAGAAGGGAGAGGAAGAGATGAAGACAACGGAAAAAAATCATACACAGACAGACACTGTCACTGTCTGCTGGTCACCTGTTATTATACCCATGAGGACACTGAAGTTATGTATGTTTCTGGAGTAGGTGGGTGATCGAATCAGCCTTGAATTTGGCCATTGCAAGACACGTTATCTCTGCTTCAGAGGTCTCTTCTGTGGTCCTTTGTCTACTCCGTCTTTCTCTCAAGTCTTTTTTTAGCAAAGAAAATTAACATTATACTCTCCTGTCCTCCTGCATCTCTAGTTAGTGTTGTGTGTGTATGTGTTTTTTGCAACCCTGCAGACAAATTGTTGTTGCCTCATTAGCAGCAACACCGTTTTAACATGATTGCAATCACAGACTGACAACACTCACCAGTGGAGGAACAGACCAACGCAACAAGAAAGGCAGAAATTAAGAGAAACAGGGAAAGAAGTACATTTCTAAAAGCACTGCGATGTAGAACTAAGGGGTTTTGTCCAATAAGTGCATTTGTGCATGTTTGAGCTTTTACCTTGAGCCCACAAGAGGAGAGATTGAGAGGGAAAGGAGAATACTGAAGAATATCATAAGAGGCTGATTAGTGAAAGTAGAGGCAAATGTTGCCATGTTCTCACTCACACACACTCAGTGTGAGCACTCTGCTGCCAAATAGCATACAAGGTCATTGCAAAATGATCGCCCCCTTTTCTTGACCTCTCAAGCACACATGCACATGCTGTCCTCTTCTTTTTCACATTTCAACTTTGTTTCTTGTTCTTTCGTTTCCTCTTTAAGTTTTGTACTAACTCTCTGAATAGATCATTTAATGTCCCTTAAATATATTTGTCTTATTTAATTGTGAAAAGGTTGCAACCCGCGAGGGATGGATGTATGGAAATCATTTTAAGAACAGAACTTTAACCTTTACATTACTGAGCATTGCAATGATTTCTTGTCTTAAATGTTATTCTTCTTCTTTACACATCATCCCTTTGTCTTTCATTTTCTGATTCTGGTGCATGCAGTAAACTGTCCCACATCAAGACTGGTGTTTGCTGCTGATGATGCAAAACTACCACCACCCGGTGTCTGCGTGGCAGTTTGCACAAGATGGCGTTATTGAAAGTAAAGATTGTGGAGTGTAATAATACCCGTAGTGACCCAGCTTGCCATTTCCTTTTTTCACCGCTGTCTTAATACAACAGTGTTTGTTGACAGGTTTACCTACAGCGCAGTCACCCAGACATTTTAGTAATTCACTGTCTTGCTCACTTTGAATACTGCTGTCATATCCGATGACAGTATCTTTAATCACTACTTTGCACCTCCCTGCTGCCCATATATTTCAATTATGATCACATCGAACAAGACCTGAGCAAAAATTGATATGTGCATAATGTATTGTGGAATGAATGTGACCAATTTCAGCACGCTGACAGCCCCTATGAACACAGTCCATTGCACACAGAGCACAGTCTGTCCTGAGTTATGCCCATATTTTATTCCTGTAGTAACATCTGTCACCCAGGACCCGAGACATCTGCAGTCTGACGCCAAATATCGGAGAGATGGTGACCTTCAACGCCACAGCTTTTCATAGTTTGTCATATTCAAACGTGTTGCTCCTCCGTTGTCTCAATCTGTCTTGCTGAGCCATCACTCAGCTCCTCCTGCTGTCTTCCCATGTGATTATTTTTCTAATTCTGTGTCTGATATCTCTGTCACCCTCTGTTTCCCACATTTGTCTCATTTTGTAGCGACATCAATTTTGGTATGTCTTGCTCTGATAGTGGAGATGACCATTGCAAGCAGCAGTGATTAACTAGCGGATGGATAGATGGATGGATAGAAGGTGCTGCCATCAATCTGCAAAAGGCATCTGGTATCCATCTGACTATGTGTGTGGGGGGGAGTTTCATATATAAATAGTCATACATACAAACTTGCAAGTTTTTCTGCCAGCTATTTGTTTGTGTGCTGACTGTTAGATAACTGTATAACTTGCTCATATGCTCAGAGACTGTTTGTGTTGATGCTGTATGTCTTTCCGCCGCACAGTGTGTATTAATGACTAACTGTTTGGACGCGACAGAATAATTAATTGCCACAGACATCACGGTATGATGCGTGTAATATGTGTCAACCTGCATTGTCACTCATGAAGAACTTCCACACACTGTTAACAAGTTGTGATGTGCCCATGCAACCCACAAATAACAAGTGTCATACAGTAGATACACAAGCAACTTTATTAATGTTTCTTCTTCTTTTTTATGCAGGGGTGCTATGGAACCTGTCATCATGTGACGCCCTGAAGATGCCAATAATTCAGGACGCCCTGGCAGTTCTGACCAACAGTGTCATCATCCCCCACTCTAACTGGGACTCCTCCCCCAACCATCATGAGGACCGGAAGCTCCATCTTCATACCTCCCAGGTGCTGCGCAATGCTACAGGCTGCCTCAGGTAAAAGCAACACTCTAATTATTATGTTTCCTTCTCTTTCTCCCCCAATCATAAGAACAACATGCCATATAGATATATAATTAAGATGTGATTGACTTCCGGCTATGATAGCAGGGGATAGCGATGCTGAGGGTGAAAGTGACACATTTTTTTTTACTCTTAAAGGAATACTTCACCGATTTGCATTTAGCTTTGTATTACAAAAATCAAAAATACTACCCCTATTCTAGTAATATTCTAGAAAGCTGAATGCAAATCGGTGAAATATTCCTTTCATAGTATTTATTCTTTGTGTTTTACTACCCTTCATTTCAAAGCTGCAGTGCATAACTTGTGGTGATTTTTATTGTTGTCGATGCCATTATTCTGCCTTTGTCTGGTCGTCAGAAGCATCGTTAATCTGGCTTTGTGTACACCAGCAGTACATTTATCCTGTCAAACGGCCCATCGACAGGTTTTTTGGCATCAGAATTTGCTTCTGAACTTTTCGCTGGCGCTTCTCTGTGCTTTCAGTCTTACATCAACCTGTTTGCAGCCGACTCGCTTCATGCTCCCTTAATGTTGCTGTTGCTTTTGTGTGTCTTGACATTAAACTAATTACTTTCCTGTGTTTAGTGCAGAGAGAGTCATGTGGAGCTGATTGATTAATGAGCTCTTAATCAGCATTGTGTGAGCGGTTTAATGACGGTTTGAATGTAATGGACATTTTTTTTATGTTAAAAGAGGTGATGCACTACAATTGAGTCCTAAGGGTGACAGGGTAAATAAAAGTCATATGATAAAGTTATCTAACAGTGTGAGGTGGCAACATGAGAAGCAGCAAATTAGCAGGTGCAATAGAAAGGATTTAATGCGTCCCCCAGCGACCCGTGACACGTGTCCCAAATCACATCACCACCAATCACCTGCCATGTTGCGTGACCAACAGGTGCATGCGGGCTCTCTCGCTAAATGCTAAATGCCCTGGGTGATGCATGTGGAGCCTTCAGCTGTGACTGCACCATGTGCACCACCTCTCTGCTGTCTGTGCACAAGCCTGTTACTGCAAAGCTCCCTCAGCTCAGTGTTTCAGAGCGAATAGTATGCTTACAGGCAAACAGGCTCAGTGAACTGGAAATATTATCATTAAGTATAAACAAGCAGAGACATTGAATCTAGAGACTCTTCAGTGAACATTGAAATTCATAAATGGGAGGTTTTTATCTTGTTTTATATATTTGTTTTTTGTTGTTTCGGGAGCCAGCCCTGCAGCACTTTAAGACTGACTGCCACTGAAGAGAAGCATCAACAACCACTACTTTCCTGAGCAGCAAAATCATTTGTCTGTGTGTGTCGGCTGCGGACGCTGTGTTGTTGATACATCTCAGCATCTTCTGCTGTTTTAATCTGCCTTTAATTCTATTAGAAGTGGCAAGCTGTTAGATTCATGTAGCTTAATATTTGATGTAAAATCAATGGACAGCTGCTGTGGTGTCCACGGACTTGACATTATCAGTTATTGTTTGTATCAACAGGCTGTAAATTACCTGGTTTGAAATTATTGGTTTCTCCTGGCACACATACCCATGCATGCATACATACCTGGCATCCTTATTTCAATTCAGTAATTGTATTATATTTTGGGACTAATAACAGGTTATCTAATCAGATTATCTCTTAATCTGTCATGATTGTCTTCTTCCCTCTTCTTCCCTATAAAAGGAAAAATCAGACAATTAAAATGTTTGTGTGTTAATGAGTACATCTGAGCAGTCTACATGTAGGACACACATTACTCAAGTGCAACTTTTCCAGTTTTCAACTTTGTATAATCCACTAATTCACCATGGTTTTATTCGACTTTGCAGTAAAGGCTCTCATGCACATGCAACGTACTGTACATTCATACATGTATGTTGGATCTTTACTGTTTGATTAGCACATATTTACATTTAATATAACCACACACCATAAAAACACTATCCTATGCACAGTTGTTTCTCTTCCTCCCTTTCACTCATTTACCTTTTGCTAAGTTATGCTAGTAACCATAGCAACAACTTCCAGACGTTTACCAATACATTGTGTGTCAAGTCTTTCTTGGTGCATTGTGCTGATATAATTCTCTTCCTTAGTTGTTAAACCTTGAAATAATAATAGTTTGACTGTTACTGATAAACTGCAAAAATAATTAAAGTGTATCACATGAAAATGTCCTCAACATGACGCTCTTTTCAGTAACTTAGAGTTCGAAACCACCAACCAATCAGAGACTACCCAGCTAACAATATTTGGTTCCCAAAACATTACTTTGTCACAACCTTCATACAACCTTTACACAACGTTCTCTATAGGTTCCAACAACATTCCCCTAACATTACTTTTCTACAACCTTAGGACAGGTTTAAGGCAGGAGAAATACAACAACAGTCCTCCAGGAAAAACAGCAGTATGAAGTATAAAATAAACATGGTGGACAACACTGTTTTAGTAAAAGCCCAGTGGTCAACCTGTAGACAAGAAACTGATTACTTCAAAAAAAAAGAATTACGTCTATTTGTCACATCTCACATGTATGATAACAAAAGGATTTTAAGACTCCCGATCATGTCGTGTGAACTCAGGCTGCGCAGTCAATGACTCACCGGTACTGAGGTCATAAACTGCACCAAGATGGTTCTCCACACCATTATATTACCACTGCAAGCCTGTTGACATAGGACAAGTTAGATTTACTACTTTTATGCTCAGCACTGTTGTAAAGAATGATTATCGTAGCCTTAATGTCAGCTCAAACTAGGCTGATGTCTCTCCTCAGGGAGCCATATCCATTCACACAATTTCTTATTTTCTACAAACCATTCTAAACTCAGTAGACTGTGGTGTGTGTTTGAATCCCAGGAGACGCGCTCAAATGACACCACAACTGTAGCAGTTACTGTCATTTGGACATTCACATTGTCAAACTTTCTCATGTTTGATTTTAACATTAACTGGCACGACTGGTCAGTGTCTGCATGATTTGCACTGATGTCACTCGATTGGTTGTGTGGATGAATGCATGGTTGAAGCAGGGACATGGGTTTTCCTGAAAGGTGCTCAGTGATTGTTCATAAATGAACATTATAATTGAACAGGCAAAACTACCTTATTTGTAGAGGCAGCAGATTTGCAACAAAAATAGTCACATGACCATTAAAATACTGTAACTATTTACTTAATAATATTATATATTATTTAGTTTCTACTGTGCTATTGGGACTATTTGGTTAGCATAAAAAATAGCTTTAATCTGATCTTCAAACCCATAAACAATGTGTTTGTCATACACACACATCAGCTCCACAGAGGGTTGATACAGCGGGGAGGAAAACTCCATGTCCACATCGGCCATCAGTTTTTGGGCTGTGGAGTCAATCAACCACCAGCAGCTTTTGGATGAATCCTCACCACTGTCTCTGGAAGGCTCCTCTCACGTTTGTTTGAATGGTATCTCCAATCCTTTCTGAAGATGTCGTGAATGTTTTTGTACACATTTTATATAATTTTGGGTGCAAGATGCCGATTTGAGTGACACGTATTTGCACGCAATTAATATACCAAAACAAAGGCCAACATTGCTAGTAGGATTTTTTTTCCATTTGTGAACACCTGCTTGCACAATTGTTTTTAATAAGTCTCAAAATCATGCTGTTATCAATCTTAATCTCGTAGTCTTTACTCTTTGTTGTTCTGCACAGGAGTATTAAGTATACCACCTTTGATTGCTGTTCAAAAATTTTACGACAGCTGGCAGTGCCAGGTATTACTGTAACTTGGGTATTTAACTGATACTGTCAGCACTTGGAGGGGAGAAATCCAGTGTCGGTGTTTGTTATAAACCCCCGTGGCTCTTGTTGTCAGCATTCTTCATAGCACAGCACAGGAACTGCCATGGGGGCCTGTGTGGTAGGACATGATGATTATACACAATAACTCAATATCATAAAACACCTGTACAAAATCAGTCCACTAATAGTTTTTTGCATTTGCTACAAATATGACATTGGGGGATTTTGTACTGTATTTCAAAGCAGTGCTGATTCAACTCCAGTATTTTTATAAGCCTCGTATGCATTATTAAATTTGCATTCAGATAGCATTGTATGGTGAACTGCATCAAATGTGTCCACCTGTGTGTGAATAGAGACTGAGAGCAGGGCACACCATAGGTTATTACAAACGTAATATAAGATTATGATGTTTTCTAAGTTAATTTACACATTTTGGTAGTTGATGACGCAGGCTTTGTAAAATAGCAGTTCAAAAGTATTATCTTACCACCTGTATGTCTTTAGGTATTTATATAAAATAAACTTTGTAAATAATACATTAAACAATGAGCATGATAGGCCTGCACATACAGCAAAATAGTGTCTAGGTTTTAAATGGATTTTGTTTAATATAAGCCTCATTATTCTGGTGCTTCTAGCCTATTGTTTGTATTTGTATGAAAGCAATATGTATTGCTTTATGTATTTAACCTTTAAGACTAAGTTGTCAGTTTTTGTCTATAATGTCTGTGGACTTTCAACTTTTATGTCGGGTTTATTGATTCCTAACTCACTAATGTGGAGGTCCTTCTGTGTGTCTGTGTGTGTGTGTGTGTGTGCGTGTGTGTGTGTGTGTGTGTGCGCGTGCGTGCATGCCTCCATAGATACGGGAGAAGACAAACGATGCTGTCAGTGTGCTGCTCCATATTGTGAAGTTAGAGAACAAATTGTAAAAGCTGGTAGAGGAGAGTGTAGGACCAGAGCACAGCAAACAATGGCGAAAAAAGTTGGAAAGATGAGAAGAAAGAGATGGTAAAATGTGTGAAGAATGTGACAGAGAGACTAACAGGATGTCATAGAAGGGAGCTGAGACACACAAAGAGACATGAAGTTGTTTCTGCAGCTCTCCAGGGTTATTTTCCATCTCACTGTCTGTTCTGGGAGGTTAAAATGACACAAGGCCACATTGTGCAGGTCCCAGTGTATCTCAGCTCAATTTCAGATCTCTACCCTCTAATTATGTGTGCCTGTGTGTCCCTGTAATGCATTCATGTTACATAACTTGTCTTTTGTTATTTGCCCTTAAATACGTGAGTGTTTGTATTATTTCTGATTATTTTAAAAGGGAAACAGCATAGTAATGAACATTAGTATACACATGTAAATATGCTGCAGTGTGCAGACGCTGCTATTTTAAGTCCATAGTCCCTGACAGAAAATACATAAATGTTTTTTCCAAGATGATACAGACAACATAAAATACAATTCACACATAGTTCATTAAAGGGCAGTTCATAAAAATGCAGTGGAAGTTAAATGCAGTAACTGAGCCACTGTATACGGTTGGTGTAAATTTCTTTGTGCTTTGTTTGTGGTTGCAGTTTTTTTATATATATATGTGAGCACACACATAATGTGTGGTAATTGAAAGGTAAATGTATTAAACTGATTTAATCATAGCAGCTATGGCCAACATGAAGGAGTTATGGATGGTAATGATAATGAACTGGTGTCAGGGCTACAGTTGCTTGTCTTGTTGTCCCCTTTGTTCAGTGTTGCGAGATGTACGATAACTATCGCATGTGTACGATCATTTCACCAACTGTATGATTTCACAAAAGGCCAAATGTGCGATAATGTCTCGTACAATCCCGCAAGGAGCAGCAGTTATTGTTAGTTTTATCAAGTTTTATCAAACTTGACTATTTTAAGGAGTGTAATTACATTATTATATTATGTTCCTGGGTTGCTTTTTCACAGATATGAGTTGTGTACCTTCCGTAAAAAGCAATGACGCAATATGTAGACCTTTTGGCTTTTATTTTGAAGTGTAAGATCGGATGTGGTTGTGGTGTGACACATAGCTTACGGTGTGGTGCACATAGCATAGTTTTGCTATTAAATGTAGTATCCTGGCACTTTTGCAAGTTGTTTCAGTGTGTACGATAGTTTTTGTCAAAATGAGTCATTAGTCATGATACCTGAGTGACAAATGAGCAGAATAAAATGAGAAAACCAAAAGAAATCATGCTGTATAACAAGTACTATATATATTCTTCCTCACTCTGATGTTTTATCTGGGTTTTGTCCTGGAAGTTAAAGCAGAGACAGCTAAAGTGGATATCATCATTAAAAGGCGGACACAATGAAACCTTCTGTTACCTTGAATATAAATACGCATTTCTATAACTTGGCCTTTGTAAGTACACTACGCAATAAAATATATAACATTAGCGTCATCATTTGTAGATATTTCAATGCAGAAAGTGCTTTATTATATCTGTAATGTGTGCCCAATTTAAATGTGAGCCGAGCAGCTAATGATGCAGATGAACCCATATTGTTGTCTAATCAGGAGAAGGTAAGCATTAAGGGCTACTTTCAATTTACACACACACACACACACACACACACACACACACAGGTAGACACACACACAGTGTTATCAGGCCATACACACACGTTGTCCTGCAGAGGAGTTTCCATTGCCTTCTTTCAGGTGCTGTTTACCTCTCAGCAGGTTGTTGGTTATTTGCCAAGCCAGAATGAAAAAGCTGCCACCTTGATGCTGTTCACTGTTTGTGAGTGTGTGTGTGTGTGTGTTTGTCTCTGTACTTATCAGGATCTCACACCCTTAAACACTTTCAGTTTGTTTCCTTTCAGGCACCCGCAGATGTGTGTGAGGGAGAAAAAATGATGAGTTATTAGCTCAGTC
The DNA here is from genome assembly GCF_019176455.1 of Solea senegalensis. Classification (NCBI taxonomy): domain Eukaryota; kingdom Metazoa; phylum Chordata; class Actinopteri; order Pleuronectiformes; family Soleidae; genus Solea; species Solea senegalensis. The sequence goes on from NC_058021.1 coordinate 23,884,244, forward strand.
ATGAATAAGGAAGGTTTGTCGTCACAAAACCTTATTCGTTCCATCGATATTAATGGGTTTTGTGTGCGTGTGCATGCGCCATCTGGTGATGACCCTCACACGTACGCACATGGTCGGACATTTGTGCGGAGCCACCACACACCAGCTGTTTGACACAAAGTCACTCAGTGGTCATTAGTTCCTTGAGCAACATCAGAGAGCCATCTGTATGAGATGCATGTTCACATCTACGCTGTACATGTTCCACGAGTTGCCAAGAAGCGAAAAGCGACTGAAAGTGACTCACTGAGTGACACTACGTCACATACTGTTGCAGCAATGAAAGGAAAATGAATGTCAAATAAAACTGAATAACTCGTCTAGTTTCCTTTTATGCCATATGGTTGATGGAAAAAAACATGTTAGTGGATTTGACAGCAGCATCTGCAGATAGTAGAGATTTTTCTCACATACAGTATATGGGGAAGATACTTTGGAAAATATCAAAATATAAGTGTATTAGTCTCTCTCCAGACATATACAGTATAAGGATGTGTATTATAATTACACATTATTTTATGACTTATGACTACAATTACAGCAATAATTTCTAGTAGTATGAATCACAATACACCCTAAAATATAATGGAAACTGCATGGGTTGCAGATTTTTTTCTAAAAAAATCATTTTTGGTGCAGTGGACTGTTGCTAGACTACATGAGGTTTATCAAATTACTTATATGCACATAACTTTCACATAACTCTTGTTTCATCGATTTCAGTAAGTCGGTGATCGGAGGTCAATTGGAGAGGTAGATTTATTAGTTTTTATTTATCTTACCTTTATTTTACCAGGAAGTATCTTGTGACAATAATAAATCCATACACTTAAGACGTTATAAAATCATTTAAGTCCAGTTTTGGTCCAGCGTAGGAAAAAGCCAAGTGGATTTTTGGGAATTCTAAAGAGGAGCTGATGTGATGAGCGGGAACATGAGGTGACACAGATATGGGTGTAGTTTGCCCAATATGGCCTTGTAAATAATTGTAAACCAGTGCTGTTGCCTCCATAAAGCGAAGTGACTGAGCAGCGCACAGTTCACAGTGGTGTGTTCCGGAGGCAGAGTTAAGCACTGTGAAAGACTATGTCCAGACAGTGGAAAGCTGAAGAAGCTGCATTCATGTAAATGATGTCCCCATAATCCACCACACTCAGGGAAGTTGTTTGTACTGTCTTCTGTCTGTAAAAACAAAAACCTAGCAGAGATTTATGATTGGGGTAACATCTATGTATTGAGAGTGTACGTATGGCAGCTTTTTTTGGTGTAGTTCATGTCGGTTGGACAGATGGGAGGAAGTGATGAATTGGAACAAAGATCCCTCGCTGGAGTCAGACATTGTGGTTCATTACTGGCATCCTTCCTCAAACCACAGGGGTGCATTTATAATACTCTCCATTTCCTGCTGTAAGAAAAAAAAAACAAAAAAAAAAACTGTAAATGGCTTTTGGTTCTATGTATGCTAAAAAATATGCTTGTTCATTTGTTCCCAAAAACAGTTTCTTTACAATTCTGTACTTAATTGAGGATGAGCCATGCGACAGCACTCCAATCAATATAGTAATTGTTGTTTTTTTAAATATTGTTTTAATGAAAGAGGATGCATGCCACATTTCCTTGTTTCCTCCCAGAAATTCCCCATGAGAACCGGCCAAATGTGGTTTATTAAATTTTAGAAATACAGAAATCACATAATAATCGCAAATGGTAATATTACTGAACTAGTACACAATGTTATTTAAATAACATGTGGTCGAATTAGGAAATGGGGCTCTCTCTGTTGCACTGGTGCCAAATTACACACTCCTGCTTCTTCACTGCAGCTAAAAAAAAAAACAGCAGTTGAATTTGGAACGATCCACTTAATCAAGTTCGGTGTCTTTTTGCTCAGCAGGTAATTATTTAAATATAAAGGCTAATGGGTTGGACTGAATTAGTGACGAGTGCCACTTATACAATAGTTGTAAGGCTGTAATGGAAATGGTTAATTTTAAGGATGTGGGCAGTCGCCATGATTACCACACAAATGCACACATGGGTGTAAACCAGCATGAAGATCCTCATACGCACTCTTATGTCCTCTTTACTCACTGTACCGTAGTGTTAATATCATAAATCATAAAAGCATAATCACCACATCAGTGGGATCTGGCTTCTATCACTGTCATTAAGCAAAGTCGTTCGACAAAATGAGCCCCATCCTGCACTGGGATGGATTAATGCAGCTCTTGCAAGGATGTCATTGGTCTATGTTTACAATATTTAGACTTGATATATGTATTAAAAAAATGGAAATCCAGTTAAATTCTTTCTTTGTATTGTAGAGAATTACAACATACATAACAATTGTTTCTTGGCAACTATTCATACTGTATATGTGCGTGTTCTTGAGGAGTTTTCGGAGGTTTTGCTTTCAGGCCTCAAACTGCAGGGTGGAGGTGTGAAAAAAAATATGATGGATTAAAAAAGTCATTAATGCCCTAGTACCTGGTACTATATTAGTACCTGCTCGGGCGAGGTTCCATGCAAGCTGAGCCGATACTAAATGTGTCAACAGACACTGATCGGCAGAGAGTGTCATCGCTGGAAGAGTCATGAGCGTGACGTCCGACACAGGAATCAAACTGTATAATGCTGAACTGTAAATCAATTTAAAAATCCTGAAGAAGTGTTAATCTCCATCATATAGCGAGGATATTTATTTATTTATTTTTTAAAATCATAGTATTTAACAGAGGAGTCTGGTGTATTTAGCGACCGCACTGCAGCAAGCCAGTGATTGTGAGCCGCATCACAACCCCTTTCACTGTATTTCAGTTCAGTGACTGTGTCAGACGGAGTCTGTGCTCCGGTCATGCAGGAAGTACTGAACTTTTAATTAACTGAGTCTAATGATTCAGTACACTGAAAAAAACTGCTTTACAAGTCACTAGTTTGTGTGTGTCGCACATAAAACAACGTCACGGCAGTTTCATGCAGCCATGTTATGATGACTCTGCCCACGTTGAGGAGGTACGATAGTAATGGAAAACTCCACCCAACCATGTCGAGCTGTGCCGTGCCAAGTCGTGCTGGAACTGTATAGTGGAAAAGCAATGCTAGCTGAAGCTCAGATGCTGTGCTTTACAGTGGTTTTGAGGTGAGAAGATTTACAATAAAACAAAAAGCCTCAGCAAATGTCGATTCATCTCTAAAAGTAACTGCAATTTAACCAAATGGCAACAAGACTGAGCTCTGCAATTATCTTCATCAGGACCTTTCTGGTGCGCCGAAGTGTATAAAGAGAATAAAATTTCTTGATTTCCCTTTTAGGCCGCACTGAATAAGAGATTTCTACTTTTAGTTTTTTTATGTTTTTCTCAAATTTCTCTCCATTCTATGAAACCGAAGCAAGGACCTTTTCAAGGTTTGACTGTTCTCCCAGTTTCTTATTCTCTCAACGTTTATGAAGAGCTTTCGCCTGCAACTATAAGACATCAGATAAAATAGAAAAAAAAACGAGTTGATGAAAATGTCAGTAAAAAGTCAGCATATTCAAGGCTGAGTGCTGAAGTAACAAATAATCCACCCTCTCACCAGCCCACTGCATGTCCTTGGTGCTTGAACATTAGTGGAGGTGAAGTGTTTTCACAGTTCTGTTGTTTTACATCAGCTTGACAGAAAATGTTGTCTTCACTAAGTGGGTTTTTCCATTGTAGGCTCGCGTGTCCGTTGGCATTCAGAGTGGGTGAAAATGACTTGACCTTCTCTTTGAAGCAGGCAGCTGTGAACGTGAAGTTTTAATTGAGTTCTTCCTTCCTCTTCCCCTTGTCTCTCGCTCTCATCTATACAGAAAAAAAATGATTGACCCCGTCTAATAGACTGGTGCAACAGCTGTGATGTCTTTAGTATGCCAATGTGATGGATGAGCTCATTCATTCATACCATCACAAAGTTGTCTCGTTCACGTAACAATTGTCTGCCTCATCAGTTGTTTTGTTTTTTTTTGTTTTTTGACATTTTACTGAGAATCTTTCTGCTCGTGTTGCCAAACCTCAATAATTGCTTTGTTTTCCCAGTTGAAATGATGGCACAGTCACTCACCTCCACACACAGTAAGACAGTGTAATGGAGGTTGAGTGAAGTAGTGTCCTCAAACTTATGTTTAGCATTTGATATGTATGATGATACTGTATGTTATATAATTATGTTATTGCCTTTTTTCATTTAACAGGCCTGAGAATAAATTATAGGGAATATTGTATTATTATTATTATTATTATTATTATACATACCATTTGCTTATTATGGCTCTAACAGTGATTCCCTAAAAAAAAAAGCATGATTTCTTATTGCTTGTTTTTCATTTCAGGCTTTTAGAGCTGAAGATTGAGGGAAGCCGTCTTTGGAAAACGAAAGTTTTGATGTTGTTTGCTTTGGTTTATCGAGTTTAAACCTGCTTGTTTTTCCACCTGTATAGCATTAGGAAAACGCAAGTATACTTTGGGTGAAAATGATATTTTCACCCAATTTCCATAAATCATACGGTATCATTATATATCCTGCGCCCACACTCAAGCTCAGGTCAGTAAATGTAAAGTAAACATTTTTGAACATAAACATCAACAAGTAAAATGCATGTGTAAACATTAGTATTTGTAAGCATATTTATTTGATTGTGTTGATGATTTGTTTTATTTTGAACATGAAACATGTACATTAAAATGTACTTGTACTTTTAAACATGTATATTATGTTTGAGGAAGTGTTATCTACTTCTTTTCATGTTGTCATTCGTGGTCCATAGTTGCATAATAATGAGGACAGACACAGACCGTTGAATCCATGTCCTATAGTGAGCTCATCTGTATCATAGACGGCTCAATGCTTGGAATCCATCACCAACCACCTGTACCTCCATTTTAATTAAAATTCATTCTTTCGTGCATCATATTGGCAAAGCTGCCAATAACAAATGGAACAATATTGTCAAATTATCAAAGCACCATTGGTGTGAGGGTTGGCGGTGACAACCAGGCACCAACTGCTCAACGAAAGCTGCCTCTTTTTTTTTTTCTTCTTCCCCTTTCATTTTCTTTCTCTTATTTTTGGACTCAAGTCAAGTGCTTTAAATTGAAGTGAGCCTTCAGGGCATAGATTGAGATATATCCAGAATTTTAATGCTCTCTATTCAATTGTTAAATTTAGGGAGAACTGCCAAGTTCCCTTGTCCCACTCTCTTTTCTCTCTCTCACACTCTCTCCTTGGACTCTCTACATTTCTTATCATAGGCCTCTTTTCTTCTTTCATCTAGCCTGGTGTCTTTTCTTCCCCGCTCATCACAAACTCTCTTTCTTTTTTTCCCTTGGCAAATACACACACACACACACACACACACATGTTTGTACACTCCTACTCCTTGTGACCAGTTTTCTCTGTGTTACAGGAATGTAAGCTCCGCGGGTGAGGAGGCAAGACGAAGAATGAGGGAGTGTGACGGCCTGACAGATGCTCTGCTCTTTGTCATTCAGACCTCTCTGGGCAGCAACGAGATCGACAGCAAGGTGTGTGTCGATCTGTGTGTTATGTGGATGTGCTTCATTCATTCATGCTCCCATTTCTCATTTTACCTCCATCCACTGCACTTTGCATTATAATTTGTACCATGTGGAGATGGGTGTGTGATGTAATTACACCAGGCAGTCCCTTACCGTAACTCTAACCCACACCCACATGTGGACGTGGGAAGTTTGTGTATTGAAAAAAAACATGAACCCATGTTGCCTCCCTAACTTAACCACAAGAAAAAGAGAATTTGTTGTTCAGTTCACATGTTTTATTTGCAGTAAGCTAAGCTCTTATTTAAAATCACCATTCTTGCGACTAATTTACATGAAATATGCGGCGCCTTCATGATGGCATGTTTGTGTACATGACACAGTATGTTTGGTCCAGTCAATAATACATGATATAAACAGTCGTGTGCTGTGGATGGCCGACTTCTCAAGGTCTCCCAGCCTTGTCTAAATGGCCGTCCTTAATCACTGTGTCGACACCCGCCCCTCTCCACCCTCTGACTACAGTGATCAGAGCAGTCCTCCTAACAAAGACTGATTGGTAGTTTAACCACAGAGTCGTCTCAGTTGTAGCAGTGTTGTCCATTAGCCGCACAGCCATTCACCATCTTTTTGTCCTTTTTTTTCTTTTTTGTAATGTTCCACTGCCTTGTCCAGACTCCCTCAAACTGTCTGCTTATCCATTAAATGAGAAAATTGCTCTTTAATCTCTAGCTCAGGAGTGCCAAACTCAAATGACCTGGGGGCCTTTGAGCGTCTAGTCGCGTCTGGTCAATGGGGGGGTTGGTCTGGGGAGAAAAAGTGGGAAAAACAACTGTTCAACAGCGGGAGGGAAATATCACCTTAAAATTATAACACAGTTGTCCACTATGACATCACAATCAAGATATTCAAGATGATATTTCACACAATTTCAAACTAAAATGACTTCTTTTCAGAGAAATAAATCTAAATTTAAGTAAATAATAATAACATGAACAGTGATTACAACACCAAACCAGCGTATATGCATTTAATAATGTGATCATTTCAACCACATGTCTTATTATGATTATTATAAAAACATTTTGAACAAGTGTAACACCTGTGTTAAAAGGAAGAGGGGGTCATGGCCATGTTTTCATTTTAATATGATATTAACTGGTGAACTGCATGTAAACACTGGTGGCATGGGGGGGCACATGCGCAGGCCGCCAGTTTGACCCCTCTGCGCTGGATTAATCTCAAAATACCTACAGGAATTATCAGGATTTGCGTTCAGACCAATTAGATTAGATCTGTCTGCTCTGTCTTTCATCTTCACATGCCAGGATAGAAATGCACAAGGTTACAGAAATATTCACACGCATTTCAAATATAGATGGACACACACACACACACACACACACACACACACAGAAACACCTGTCATTGACACAAATGGTTCAGGTTGTTAAACCATGATAAGAGTGCAATTCTTGTCATACTGAGAGACCCTGAAAGCTTCAGAGTTTTTCTGGAGTGCTGTTGGATAACTAACCACATCTGACCTTCGTGTAAAAGGTAGCATCACATAATCATGCTGAAACAAAAACTGAAGAACCTTTCTTTTTTTATTCCTTAAGCACAGCCAGAAAAAATACGACACAGAGCAAATGTGAAATAACACATTGGAAAATGAAATGTCACGCTAAATTGTAACTAAAATGCAACTTCTTCTGCATCATTCTACAATAGCACGCGAAAAACAAGTTGAAGATATGCCTGCGGCTCACTGGAGCATGACATTGTTTTGTTTTGTTGCATCTCTTTAGGTTGTTCAATTACACTCTTTGTTTTTGGTGGAAAGGAGCGGTCGGACAGAAAGAGGATGGATGATTTGCTTTTGTTAATTTCCACTCTGTTGACTCAATGACTCCCCTTTTTCAGCGATGTTAAAGCCAAATATCAAACTACACACACTGCAGGGAAATTACACACTGAAGAATAGACACCAATGCATTGTGAGACACACGCTTACACTCTCATATATCCCAGGCTGGTGGGATCACCTCTAAACTTGGTGGTTAATGGAGTGTGATGCAATATATTGGGCTTGTCATTTTTCTTCATTTATCTGAGTTTCCTCTCATCTCGTTTCAAAATCAGAGTTAACAAAATCCAAAATCTTATTGTTGTTATTATTACCTCTCCGTTTTTTCTCTCTCTCTCTGTTTGTCTGGCTGACTCGTGAGTGGGAGTGGAAGGCCAGTAGTGTAAAAGTGCCAGAGTGGGCGGTTTTTATTAGCATGCTTTGCCTGTGTTTTCAGGCTACAGCTTTCATTAAACAGCATCAAAAGCAAATCTCCTGCCTCGGCGCTCACCCTTCATTCATTTACGTCTATTTTTAAATATTCTTGTGTTTGTACATCGCTCATGTCATCCCTCCTTTTTCATCTTTCATCTTCTTCTCCTCTCCCTCCTACTTCACTTAATGTCTCTCATCTCCTCAATCATACTTTGTCTTTCAGACTGTAGAAAACTGTGTTTGCATCCTGAGAAACCTGTCGTATCGCTTGGCTGCTGAGACGTCCCATGGCCAGCAGGGGGGGTTGGAAGAGCTGGATAGCCTCCTGTGGGACGCCAGCGGCCGCGACGGTGAGAGCTCTGGCTGCTGGGGCAAGAAGAAGAAGAAAAAGAAGGGAGTTGACCAGGTGAGGAAGGACATGATGGATGTTTTTTTGATGTTGTTTAGTAGTAAACAGTTAATATTAGTCCACTATATCTTTACTGCTCCTTTCTGTAGATGCCTGGAGTCTGTGATTCACTACTGAGAGGTTGAACACCATTTATAAAAAAAAATAAGATATTACCTTGAATGTTTCACGTCAGATATCACATTATATATCAAACCCAAACTTTTCAGTGATCTCTTGGCTCCATATAAATATGTATGTGCTCTCACTGTTTCTCTGCTTATTTATTCAGATTTGAACTCTCCGTTTCCTTGTCTGTATATACACACACACATACAGTAAATGCAAAAAGTAAAGAGGACAGCTTTCATGATGAAGCAGAAATGCAGCATCAGTGGTTCTGGCAGCCTCGCCTTCATCGGGGACGTGTGGTAAATAATGGAAAACAGATGAAAGTCACAGATCACAGAGTATATGGAGAACTGAATGTTGAGACTTGGAATCCATTTGCTTCTTTTATAATGCACTGCTTCACAAGTGGCTTTTTTAATCCTTTGGTAATCACGTGATAGTTTCTAACTTTTCATGAAAAAGCTCCCCCTTTACCTCTGCACTGGTTTCACTTAACTCCATTCAGCACCGACCAGGCATTGTGTATTTATATGTAAGACGTGACAGGCATGGAAGCAGATCATTGGCACAATCGGAAAAAGAAATGAATGACATACATTTTTATTTAACTTCAACTGGAAATAATTAGAACCCTTTTTAACAGTTGAGCCATATAATGACTCAAACCTGACCTTAGACCCAGGACCATCAGGTTCACATCTGATAGCATAGTGTGTAATTTTGCCCTTAATTATATTTTTTGATTTGGTCTGAATTGAGCAATAGAGACAGTAACTCAGAGTTGGGTGTAGACAAAGAGCAATTAAACAGAACCCAGCGGAATACAGTTTTACAGTTTTAGAAATGAGAGTAAGGCGAAGTAAAGAAAGAGAAAGGGAAATTACACAAGAGATTTTATTGAATTATACTCAATTATTCAATGAAGGTTCAGATTATGAAGCCAAGGAGCAGCATAGGAGCCTTAACTGCAACACCCCTAATGAACCACTGATACAAATACTTAAAGAACTATAGAACCAGAACTATACATTAAAGATGAGCGTGCCTACTGCTGTTAATAAATTATTATTAAACAATGTTAGTATCCAGTTATCTGTCCAGATTATACTCTTTACACCAAGGATCGGACATCAGTTGTCATAGTTCTGATGGTCCTGTCAGGGAGAGCATACTCTACCACTAATTTCATGTTAAAGTGTGGCATTAAGCATTATTCAACCTTAACCACTGTACAAAACACACAACCCCAGTATTCAATACCAGCAATGGGAGCCTGGGCCTGTTTTCTATAGATAAGGTGTCATAGCATGGTGCTATGTGTGTAAATGACAGACGCAGTGGGGTTTTAACTCAGTCTGCTGCAAAGCCTTATTTTGGTTTGGTATTTTTCAGTGAATATGAATTCTATTGTGATATTTAATCAAACACTGTGTAGTCGGCTTGCTTCTTTGAGGTTTTCATGGCCTGGTTCAGCCCAGACCAAGCTCCTGGTCCCATGCTTGGTGGTTGGGAACCCCTACATAACAAGACTGGTGTAACCTGATCAATGGTTATGTCTATTTATTGCGGAATGCAGCCTAAACCACCAGAAAAATGACTCTTAATCATGCTGGGTGTATGGATTTCCAGCATCCATCTATTATATATGCAGCCTCCGCCTTGCAGGGTCATAGAGGGAGCGCCAGTCAGTCCATCCCAGCTGATGCTGGGTTGAAAGGCAGAATAAACCCTAGACTGGTCAAATATGAAATTCCCTTTTTACTCATCTATCTTCAAGTCTGAGTATGAAACACTTTTTCACAGTGAAGCAAACTGAAAGTTAAAATATATTTGATATGCTCAGAGAAGTTATACATGTACTGTACTTTGAGGTATATAAATGAACATTATACATTTCTGCTCTATTTAGTATGTAGTGTAGGATGTTTCTAGTCAACAGAATATATTGATTCCCCCTGCTCTTGTATCTCTACAGACTTCAAACTATAAGAATCCTTTGATTCTATGATCAGAGCATCTATGTATAGTTAAATAACGTGCACACATTCTGCACAGCAACTCTCTGAAGACCCACACTAGCCAGGTTTACCTTGAGACGATGTGATGAGCGGAGCATTCAAGCTAAGAACTGAGGCGGTCTACAGGAAAGTGTAAAAAACTGTAAAAAAAGATAAAAATGAGACGGGAGTTATTGATAAAAGGTGGGCAAAAAGAAAGTAAGAGCAACGTGGAGAGAAATGATCAACAGGGGAGAAAAAAACAGGACTAGGTAATGCAAAAGAAAGTGAGGAATGGTTGTGAGATCATGCTCATGGTAAAGAGGTGTGGACACATCACTCAACAAAGTGGTTTAAACATTAAAGGACTAGTGCAGGAGAGGAGGTGGCAGGAGGTATAAGGAGAAGATGGGTTTGGAGCCTTAAGGTTTATCGCTCAAAGCAAAGGTAAGAGTGAAATATTGTCTCATAGTCTCTCTTTTCATCTCTCTTCTGTCTCTCCTTTTGCCCTTTCCCATATCGCCCTTCCATCAACAATCTTCTCAACATAACAGGTTGACAAGGAATGATTTACCAGGCTTTTTGACTTCTTAATAGGTTGGGGTTTACAGGGAGCAAATGCAGTTTGCTTTCAGACGCGCCTGCAGCCATTGTGACATAAAGCAAGGACAAATGAGAATATACACTCATCCGAAGACATCTCTCTTTCTTGAGCATAAAAAGTACTGGAGCAGATCAGTGATGGCAATAAATGCAGACATTAACAAAACATCTGTCTAATCTCTGTCCCAGTGGGATGGTGTGGGCCCCTTTCCAGACATGGCAGACCCTCCAAAAGGTGTGCAAATGCTGTGGCACCCAACCATCGTCAAGCCCTACCTCACCCTGCTGTCTGAATGCTCAAATCCCGACACTCTCGAGGGAGCAGCCGGAGCTCTGCAGAACCTGGCTGCAGGCAGTTGGAAGGTAACGGCTAGTATTTGTCTTCTTTTTGGGTTTTTTCCCCCCTAACTTTTATTTATTGAATGTCAGTGTGGAAGTCTCTTAAGTACACAGGAACTTAAACAAATGAGTTTGTTTCAAATGGTTCTGCAAAGACAGATACTAAAAAAATGGCTTACTGATTAGAAATCTTCTAAAAAAGGAAGCGGAAAATCAATCAGCGCTACTATCTGTTAATGATTCAAGGTCAGCTCACAGATCTTTAGGCATGAAAGGTATTACCTGCTTATCAAAGGTTTTTATACCACTGCTATTTTCTAAGTGTATAAAACACTAAAGACTTTTCTCACGCCTTGATATTGTACATCCAAGGCGATTTGCCCATTTTGTTTGCCTCTCAAACCACACATTTGATCAGTATTTTCCAGCTTTGTTCCTGTGTTCCTGTTTGTCATCAAAAGGCTGATAAGGGAGAGTAAACATATCTGAATATCATGTCTAAACTTTTCTTTCCAAATCAGAGTCAACTTTATTGGCCAAATGTTTGCACACAAACAAGGAATTTGACTTGTTTCTGCTTTGGTTCATTCTTTGAAAGTGGTTGTAATCTCCAGTGCTTCGTGTAACATTTGAATTTGGGGATAGTTGAGGAAGACAAGGTGAATGCTCTGAGATTATAAAACTATTTTAAACTAATATGAAGGCAGTTAATATGAGAGAGGAATTTGTTGCCTCTCTATGAAGGCTAAAAGTACATAATGCACATGAATAGATCAGAAACCAATTCACGCACATTGACTTAACTTAATATTTAAGGAATGTACAGATTATATAGAGTAGATGAAGAAATAAATGCATTAGTTGTGTGTGAATACAAAACTGTCCTTATGGGAAATGCTCATACTGTTCTGTATGAGTACTTGTCCAAGACAAGGTTGATGTCTGCTCTGTGTAAAACTACCTGAAGAGAAGAGAGTAGTGACTGTGTGGCCCAGCTGTATCCCCATATCTGCAGCACCGTGTGAAAGGCTATGTCCACTGGGTTTTAAAGGTTCAGCTGCAGCTGACTGATTGAAGCAGCTCGAGGGTAATGATGTTTGAGTCATATGTTTGTATTGGAGAGCATGTGGTGGTACGCGGTTGTATTGGCAAGGGCAGTTGTAGCCTTGAGGGAAAGTGTAGGGTGAAAGGCAGAAAAGTGTGCGGGTCTGACCTTGGATTGACTTTGAAATCGTTACACTGCATCTGACGTTGCCGGCTACAATAACTATAATGCCAGGGGATGTTGATGGAGATTGTCAAGAAATGCTATGACAAGTAAATCTTGCTCTGTGGAAACAAATGAGCCACACTTTTTTGAGATGGATGTTGATTTGTGGGAGGTGTTTAAATTAGATTTTTGCTTTTGGTGGGTGATGGGTGCAGGTGGTCCTCAGGAAATCACATTTTCCAGTTTTGGCCTCACTGCATCTTTCACTCTCTCTTTGTGTGTGTGTGTGTGTGTGTGTGTGTGTGTGTGTGTGTGTGTGTGTGTGTGTGTGTGTGTGTGTGTGTGTGTGTGTGTGTGTGTGTGTGTGTGTGTGTGTGTGTGTGTGTGTGTGTGTGTGTGTGTGTGTGTGTGTGTGTGTGTGTGTGTGTGTGTGTGTGTGTGTGTGTGTGTGTGTGTGTGTGTGTGTGTGTGTGTGTGTGTGCGTGCGTGCGTGTGTGTGTTTACATTTCAAGCAAGCCCATCCTCCTTGCTTTGGGAATACCCCTACTAACAGTTTCCAAAGAAGCTGTGTTGGCGTTCTGCTGGCAGATTCTTCTCCATGTGCTTTTGGCTAAGACACATGATAATTTCCCTTCAAGGGTGATTTATTTCCTAAAATGATCGTATGCACCATTGTTTACCCAATCACTACATTTCCTTGGAAGGTAATCTCTCAGTTTCACCTGAAATATCTGTGACTGGTTCCTGTTTAGCACCTCCCCAGTCTTCTCCTGTTGACCCACAAGGCGGCACCACTTGAACCCGTTAATGTGGTGTGGTCCATTTAAGTGTGCTTTGATAGTTATTGAGGGGAGGATAGAGTGGTCTCCAAGCTGCAAACCTTTCTGGTTCATTTCTCCAATTCTCCCCATTAGAGTATATCACTTGTGAGTCAGTTTAATGCCTCAGCCGCTCTCATCCTGCCCCCCTGAATATAACATCTCCTGCGTCTCTAGTTACAAAAAAAAACAAAAATAGCAGTCAACACAGGTACCAAGGAAGCAAGAAAATACATGGATTCAAAATCAGGCTTCGTCACAGTGTGATTATTGTAAGGTGAGCTAAAATGACATGGTTTCATTAGCAAATGGAAGCGCTATTATTGTTGCAGTGGCCTTTCTTTTGTTTGGCGTGCTGTGTGACCATGAATGTAATTGTCATCTCAACTGGGTGCCACACATCCCCATTATCTCAATCAAGAATAATGCTGGAAAAGTAAAAACCTATGTTGTAAAAAAACAATTGAAATCAAGTGTCACAACCCCCCACTATCTTTATTTTATCAAGAACATTCCAAAGTGTTTTTTCCCCCGAATTAAATCAATTAGTTTTTTTTATGAATCAAATTATATTAACCTTAATTTCATCCTCACTCCTCCTCCAGATTATTCTGTGTAACTCCTGCTTTCTCCCTGTCAGTGGTCGGTGTATATCCGGGTTGCTGTGCGTAAGGAGAAAGGACTTCCCATCCTGGTGGAGTTACTGAGGATAGACAATGACAAAGTGGTGTGTGCCGTGGCCACTGCTCTCAGAAATATGGCCCTGGACATAAGGAACAAAGAGCTCATCGGTGAGTATTAACAAGGGCTTTTGCAAGAGCTGATATTAGGTGATGCATCATCCTCAACCTGTTACATGAAGCCATTGCATTGACGTCTTCCATTATTAATCTTTCCCCGCTCATATCAGTGTGGACAACCCTGCGCTGTTACACTTTGTTGTTTGGGCCGATTTCCATCTCTAATTACGTTCTCTTTAAGCTCTACTACTGTCAGCTTTCCTTCTCACGTTGTTCTCATTTAAAGAATGCAAGTCAAGAGCTTGTGTTAAAGTGATTTTGCACAAGGTTAAAGAGCCTGTAGCCAGTTGCACTAATTAAAAGTAATTGAACACAAATGCCACCCTGTAGTCGCCGTAGAAACGGCTTACCTGGCTTTGACCATGGATGATTGCTAATGTGTGAATTACACCCACTGAATTTTCTTCTTGTAACAACATGGGAAATAACATTTTGACAGATGTGTGTCTGTTTTGAGGCTGAAAGACAAAGAGAGAGAGATATGCTGTCGAACATGTGATAGTGGTGAGAAGTGATCCTCCTTTAAGCTTATGGACTGATAGCAAGACCACATTGTAGGACTGGGATCACTGGGTACTTGTTACTTTGTGTGTGTGTATATATGACATCATCCCTCTATCTCTGGTATCTCTGATTATCTCAGCTTCCCGGTGGGCTGGGTGGTTTCTATAGCAACCCTGAGTCTCAGACAAGGGAGTTGCGGAGCCGCTCTGGGTTTTACTTGAGTGTTGCCGCCGGCAAAGCTCTGCATACCCATACTGTGATGGTCTGGCTGGCACATGGCAGCGGATTATGGGATAATTGAAGCATTTTCACGGACAAGAAAGTTCTCAGTCTGATTTGATTTGTTTTTGTGTCTTTGTGGTTTGTGTGTTTTGTTTTTCTGCAGAATAATTGGCAAGGACCTTTGTGTGTCATCGTTTTGTTTTTTTTCAAACATTTTCTGCGGTTCTCCCTTCAGTTGTCTAATATGACAAGTAATGAAAAACAGAATGTACCACAGCTTAGACTCTTGATAAAGAACATGTTTATGTATAAATTAATGACACATTAACCCTTACTTGCAGGTGAATATGAAGGTGGAGTATAGTTTACTGAGCAACATATGTACAGTAAATGTAATTTTAACACATGTATAGTCATGGTACTCTGATTTTCTACCACCAACCAGGTAGAGTTCAATGTTATTGGTCTTAGGAAAAATAAAGTGTTTGCCTCCTACACCACAGCTATAATCAGCTGACAGCCAGCCGACCGCAATCAGTTAGTCACTTCCAATCATAGCCACACTCACACCGAGGTGGTCAGTTTACATTGTGACACCAACGCTGCCTCACTCTGCTGCTGCTGCTGGCAAAGCTTTACCGCCTCCACTCCAACCTTCACCTCACTAGATCAGAGTCTAACAGGCCTTTAAGTTTAAAATGTGATTTGTGCCATCCCTGTATGTCCCTCTGTTGCAATAGATTGTTAAATTATGACTGAATTATATTAAATGACAAAAGTTTAATATGTCATTTCAAGATTGATTTGCTTTTACAGCATCAAAATAAATGTTTAATTTGAATAAAGTTGAACAGAGGTCTGTTGATCATACTGATCAACATACTGAGATAACGTATGTTATGATTTGGCGCTATACAAATAAATTGAATTGAATTGAATTGGTTTCAAGACAACATGCTTTAGGTCTTGTGTGAGATTTGCACCCCCAGCATAAGACAGAGACAGGATAACAGAGGACAATCAAGATATATATAGCAGTAGACAAATTTGGGAGTTTTGCAGATCATCCTTCTCCCATAGCAACTGTGGCTGTCACCTTCAAGGACGTGTTGACAGATTTGTTTAAAAATAGACAAATCAGAAAAGGAAACAGAGATCTTGAAGGAGTTATAATTGTTTCATAGTCACACAAGTTACTGTGAATTAAAACCAAATGCATTTGCTCCTGCATTAGCCATTTGAGTTCTCAGTGACAAAAATCCTCATGTAACCATGCAGTTTTATTGCATTGTTATGTCCATGATGTTGGTAAAACAAGTGAACATGTATATATATATATATATATATATATATATATGTATATATATATATATGTATATATATATATATGTATATACTGTAAATTGAAGGGTAATGGAAACATGACGACATGCAGGTTAGGCATTTTTAAGCTCCTTCAACAGCCATTCAGGTAATTCTGAGTTTATTTTTAGTCCAGAAAGGAGGTTCATTCTAGCTCACAAAAGTATACACCGGCTACTCTCCTCTTCCTGGTTTGTGTAAGTTTGTTTCCCTTTAGAGTTTCGACTGCACTTCCTGCAATCTTCCTCAGAAGTGTAGGATGATGTTGCTGTGGTCTCCGGTGCTATATACAGTTGTTGCACAGATGGAGAATGGAAGCAGTTGAAATAAGAAAATGTGCCCACAGGACAATAAACTGGGGGTGATGGAGTATACCAGCTGTCACGTGGTACTATGGAGCTACACCCTGCCCTCCCCCACCCCTACTCCACCAAGTGGCCGGACACCCCACCCCCTGGCGGCTGGAATACTTTGTCGGGGAGTCATTCCAACCTGGATATAATCACTGGAGGTCACGGCAACATCATGATACTTCTGTGGAAGAATGCTGGAAGTGCAGTCGAAACTGTATAATGTTAATGTTAACAAACTTACACAGGCCAAGAAAAGGGAAGTAGTCAGAGTGTTTGATATTGAGTCTCACAGGGACTGTCTTTACCAGCAACCTTCTTGTTTCATTTGTTTTATATAATTACTAATTGCTTACTGCACCGAATGAGACTGTGATGATTATGCTGGCTGTAGTCTGTAGCCAGCTAACAGCATTACAAACGATCTTTTTCCATTCAAAGACGACCATGAGACAGTCAGTCAGATACCAGTATTTCCCAATCCTGGTCCTTAAGGACCCCCCCCCGCCACCCATGTTCGCAAGCTCTATTTTCCACATCTTACCTTCTACACCTTTTTCTCGACACCATACACCTCTGCAAAACAACAGGTTAACACTGTCCAACAAGGCAATTTTATAAAGCAGATTGTGTGCTTTTGAGGGATCAAAGTTAATACCTTATTATCATAGAATTTCCCATGCATCTTTCAGATAAAATCAGCTCTTTCTGAAAAGCCAAAATCTAAGTCTTCATCTCTTAAAACTGGTGAAGTAGTGTGACACAAGCTGTTAGTGCCGGTAAGTTTGGCAGCGTCACCGTGGGGGAATGGCAGTTTGCACGAGACCTCGGCAGAGTGAGCCGAGATGAAAATCATCTTTCCTACACAATAACATCAGAGTGTCAGATCCTGTGGAAAGCACTGTAAAGATTGGATGGCAGCGAGTCAAGCGAGAGAGGCACGAGAGAGTGCAGAGAGAGTCCATGTCATGAGAGGGGGGGTGAAGAGGAGAGGGGAGGGAGATGAAAGAAAGAAGAAGAGAGAGACGTGAATGTGATAACCACATATATGCTTTTATTCCAGTCCCATAGTAATGTGATTTGGTGACACATTGATGTCACTGAGAATCATCCTTTTCATCTGTCAATTTTTTTGTTTTGTTTTTGTCTCTCTCCTGATTCCATCTCCTTCATGGATTTTGATTTGCATAATGTACTGTACGCCTGTGTAGCAATAAATGAGTCCCATTCACTGACACACCGTCTGTCAGCACAATTCTCCCTCATTTACTTACAGATGGTAATTTGACACACATGAATTGGGAACAGCTCTTGAATGCCAAAAATACTTCTTCTTCTTTTTTTTTTTTAATGCAGCAGTGGTTTAATAAAGGTCCCCATGAACACACGCTGTGCTTTCCACCAACCCATGTTAATGTTTAGTCAGAGTGTTTAATGCAAACGTCTGTTAATTTGAGATATTTAATTAATTAATTTAAGGTTTTCTGTTCAAAGTGATTTGCTGTGACTGTTAAATCTAATTGACTTTGTGGCCCCTGCAGTTAGGGTTTAATTTAGTGTTGTGGGACCAAATGTTTGATGTATTGTAATGTCTTTTGAAAGCCTTATTGCGTTTGACTGTATGTCAATCTGCAAATTAGTAACGCTCTTCCTCTTATGCACGGACAGTAAGAAAAATCACAATTTCAAGAGAGTAACGACATAGAAATAATGTTGTAATGATTTAATAATCGGGAGGTAATATCCCACAAACATTTTTTATTATAGCAAAGCTCTTCCTTGGTGATTAATATAGAAATGCGACGTATAAGATGACTATACTATAACCTTATTGTTACTGTACTGTCCTCTAACTCAAAATCTAACAAATAGCAGATAGCCGATGACTAAAAGCAACGCAGTGACATTGGGTAAATGCTTATAATATAAGTGACAACAACTTAATGAAGAAAAATAAGGGTGTCAAGAAATCCACTTCCCCTTAGCTTCTACTTTTTGCTTCTTCTTTTTTCCCTCTAATCCTGTTCCTTTGTCTTCCTTTCTTGTGTCTCACTGCACAACTTATTGGCTTAAGCCTCCCACTCCCCTCCCATCACTTCCACTGCACAATGTTGCACTCACATTCTTGTCTACAACGTAAATATAATACCATTTAATCCAACATATTCTGCTCCTTTGTCTCTCTTCCTTCGTCCTCCTCTCATCCCGTTTATCCCACACCTACTCCTCCCTCTCCGTCTACTCCCCATGTCGTTTCAGACATTAGCTCATGACGCCTCACTTTCCCTCCACCACTCTCTTGCTGCTCTTTGTGTCTCGCATTGATGACATCAGCGCCGGGGAGTGTTACTGTAGAAACCAAAGTAGTGAACCACAGGGAGGCTGCTCATTGCATGGTGGCAGACGTGTTCATGAGTGTGTGTGTGTGTGTGTGTGTGTTCATCTGGGCTTGGATGGAGTTGAATATGTAGAAACGCTTATGATCCAAACATTATTTTATATCAGACGTGTATATACACAAACACACGCTCAAAAATTCTTATTGGTGAGACAAATTGCATTTCTTAATCCTGTAATTATAAGCATCAAAACAAAACACATACACCCTTACCTTAACATAATTCTAACCCTAATCCAAGACTCTCAACAGCCATTTTAGTTAGGGCATTGTTGTGCTATTAAACATATTAACACACACTGTCACGGAAAAAGAATAGACTTCAAATACACACATTACATGCTGGGGAATTGGCACCAAATTAAATCTTGTGTGTCTTCCTCATCAACGACCAACTTTTACACATTTTCTCGTCCCACAAACAAACAACTCTGGGGCGAAAAGTCCGCTCCATCGCAACAAAAGCTGACGCACACTTCTCTGTCCCAGCTGTTGCAGCAGTAATTTAAGAAATTTCTGTGTCGCCTTCAGGAGTCCCTTGTGTATGAGGGTCTGACACGTCCTTCATCAGCACACTATGTTCTCCGTAGTATTCTTCATCCTCTGCTCCACTGTGCCTGACTGCAAACGCGTCACACAGACAAACAGAAATAGAGAGCAATAGAGAGAGAAAATGAAAGAAATCACTGTCATGCAGTGATGTTTCTTTTCCTTTCTCTTTTTTGTTGCCACAATCAAACCGCATAGTCACTTGATCTTGGTAAGCAACAGATGCTATAGCTAATATATATAGAGGGCATTTAAGTTTACTTATTCCGATTTTATTCAAGACAATGTTTCCACTCATAAGACACATTCTGTGGAGCTGCATTTTATAATGTAACAATGAGGATTCTCTGCCTGTCTCTATTCTGTCACTCAGAGTGTGAGTTACTGCAGTTTGAGAGTGTGGGTGCAGACTCTTCTTCATGTCAGTAGATGTCTTTAATGAAGCCACAGGTTCCTCACGGGGGAAGCATTTTTAAAAAACGTTCCCGTTCTTTTTTCCTCCCTTTCTTCCTCCCTTACTCACTCTGTGTTTCTTTTGACACTGTAAACCTGTCAGCCACAGAGAGAAGTGTTACTGGCGTGAAGAGCATCAAATACAGAGGGGCAGGATATTTTTATGCAGGAAAGTGAATGCTTAACACTTTTCAATCTTCATTTATGGCCGGGGCTATATATAGAAAATAAATATTGAATCATTTGCAGTAACATTTTCGGTTGCTAGGCTCAACATCATGATGTTTGCCAGCAATTGGCTCAATTTGATCTGTAGTTTTAATAGTGTTTCTATTTTTATTCATTCATCCATGAGTTGAAAAAAGATGTGAGGATGCTGATAATTGTTTACCTTAGTGTGTGTTTGGTTTTACAACTGAATATCCAACAATAGAGTTTATAATACAGACTGCATTAGAATGCTGAATATTTTTATGACATATGAAAGTTAGTCAATAAAATGCTTTCTGTCTTCTTTCCTAATGACAATATTGTTTTGTGCAGGTATTCCCACAGAGTGTTGATGTCATTTTGGTCTTTTATGCAGTCTGAAATTTCCTTGGCTGACATCCAAAGACCATAAACATATCACTTTAATGTTTTCAATAAAGGAAGATTCCCACAGAACACAAACCAAACTCCCCTGTCCCTTTGAATGTGGTGCCCCCTGTCAGTGATGTTATGCACTGCTGATTTAATCAGCCCTGCAATTAAAATCACACGGGGACACACACACACACTCACACTTACTGTCACAGTAGCAGCCACCTCATATAACCCGCTAAACACATTCCAAACTTATGCTGATACCAAATCAGCACATTTTGAAGAAACAATGTTGTGCCATGAATATATTATCACAACACAACTATGCAAATGCACAAACCCTGTAATTCAGGTGTAAATGTGTTCACTTTTGGCCTTCAAGACAGCGGTTATCACTTAAGCTGAGGTTCCTTTTCTTACAAAATTGATCTCCTAGCTGCAGGTTGAATTAACCTTGTCTATCATGGAGGTGGTACACTTTCAGTGTAAGAACATACTTGGACATCACAGGAATGCTTTCAAAGCACAATATTGCCACAGGCTTTTGATATTGGTAACCGCACGGCAGCACACCTCGGAGACCCCAACCCAGTCACAGATAACTGTGTAATAACCATCCTTTATTCTCAGACAGTTGGACGCCACAACCAATCAAGCCATTTCATCTTTCCCCACATCTCCTGGAGACAATTACCTCCAATTTTGCTTGAATAACACTCTCCTTTCTCCATCAGTAAACAATCAAATCACTCCATTGTTGAGGGTAATTGGATCTCTTTAAATCAAATCAGCCATTATGGACCAGATGAAGCACGCCCTGCTCAGCAGGGTTTAGCGACACAAGGGAATGCAGCACAGGAATATATTACCAGCTCTGGCTCCCAGGTGAAGATGGCTATATTGGAGGAGCTGTGTAATACAGGTTTATTACACTGTGCAGTGATCAGTATGGCTGTGTTTCTCTCCTTGAGGGCATGTTCCAGGTGAAGCTCACATTTCAGTGACGGGAGTAAGTCGATGTAAAAAGGAGAGCGGGGTTGCACCCCTGCACGTTGAGGTGTCCTCTATGTCACAGTCGGACTATAAAGTACAGCAGGTAACCAAGCTGTCATTAAAAAATCTGCACTACATCACTCTTATTTCTCCCCCTGCTGAGTGAAAACCTGTGATCCCTTTGACAAAAATCACTATCACACGAGGCTCCCGCTTTGACACTTCACGTTACAACCTGTTTGCTCATATTACAATAAGGTAATTAATTAGATTGTATACAGCTGGCACTCAATGTAACACAATCACATTGGTTATTTGTCCACTCAACACCTAAAGGCCTATACATACTGTATATGCTCTGCAAGAACAGAGAAATTAGTTCTCTCTCCCAGGGCTGCGAGAAAAGAATGACGGCATTATTTCCTCGCAGCCCTCGTTTTGGAGTTCTTGCAGCTTGTTCTTGACATTTTTTCTATTGTGTGATTGGCCAGAAATTTGAAGTGGACGTGATTAATTTGGAAATGTTGTCCTTGCCTATGAGACATCCCAGTTCTGCACTTGAGTTTCTGTTCTTATTCTTGCCAATATCAAAATTCTCAAGCCTTTATGATTTAAAGAGTGCAATTTAATACTGTATTTTTACATCTTAATCAGTGTAATAAGCACATCAAAACTTTAGCCTTAAATGTGTTAAATTTTGCATCGACTTACAGTAAGGCCAGCAACTCCCTTTCATTTATATCAATCTATAATTCATCAATATGCTTCTTGCAGCTACTGAGTGCCATAGTATCTGATTATAGGACAGAAGCAAGACTTTATTCAGCTCATGTGGTGTCTGAACACGATGTTCTGTCGCTACGTCGTGCTAATACGTGTTGCGTAATGTTGAAAGCTGAAAAAAGCCACAATAAAATCCCTGAAGAGAAGAAAAATGGCATGCTGAGATGAACTTTATGGAAATGAATAACTTGGTAGAAACTTTTTTTTCTTTTTTTTTTAAATGTAAGGCAAAGAGTAAGTAGGATAATGAGTAATGTGTTTGGGGGAAATATGTGCTGATGAGGTGTGATGTATGTGAAACCTTCAGCAATGCTTTTTAGCACTTAGCTGAAAGTCATTATGTTAACGTAACTTCCGCTTACCTTTCGTTCCTTCTCCGTTCCACATCTTTTCTCATTAAATATGTGTTACTTGATTTTTACCACTCTTTTCACTTCTCGGCCTCTATCAGAGACCCCATTCAGACATGGTATTCACATCTGATTACTGCGTGGTCCTATCGCAAGTGGACAATGCTAAGTGATTCAATCACAGTAACAACTTTCAGGCGTGGTTTGGGGACACAAAGGCACATTCCAAAGCATGTGTCAATGCAATCTGTCCCCATGACGCAATTAGTGGCAGCTTATGTCCTCTAACCCGCTGCTGCTTCACTGTATACTCACACATGGCCCATGCACTGATTTATTTCTTACCACCACTACTATATTAACCTAGGGAAGTGAAATGTGATCACAAGTGGTCACAGAAGACACATCCAGGATGCACGTTAATGCCAGAGTTAATTCCTAACGTCCTGATGACCCATTATCTTCCAAGATCTGATCACGTGTAGATAAAAACAAAATGTGTCCTCAGATCTGCTCACAAAAGCCACGTTTGGTTGTTTGAGGATACATGTTCCTTCTGACTCTTCACTTGCTTTCTGTCTCTCAAGCCGACACACGGATGCACACACACACACACACACACACATACAAGCATCCGACATATCTGTACAATTACCCTCTTTGAGAAAATCATTGTGGTCTTGCCAACAGACAGACGGGGAAGACATATCTGATCATACGTTGTCACAGGAGATGCATTCAGGGGACGTTTTAATGCCATGTCTTATTGAAGGCTGTCCACATGTGATCATGCCACTTACTGTATGACTGATGTTAATACCAGGTCTGAACGGGGTTGATTTGGACAGTATATATAGATGCACACGTCTGTACTCATGCATGCGCTATGCCAAAAATACACATTATTTGATTTGCGCGTCGTCTCCGTACACTTTGCACTCGGCTTTTGTTGTAACTGGATTCCCTCCACTCCCTCAGTTGATAAATTAGTCAATCACTCAATCAGTCAGTCAGTCAGTCAATAAATTGTCAGTCATTCACGCAGTAAATTATCTGGCAGTCAGACAGTAAATTAGCCAGTCAGTAAATTAGTCATGCAGTCAGACAGTGAATAATTCATTTGCTCACTCAGAAATTAGTCAGATCATTAAAAAAAAAAAAAGAAACAGTGTGCAAATTATTCCGCCAGTAAATGTGACAGAATAGGAGTGTCAAGTTCATGTCAATCAAATAATGAGTGGAGCATGTGGCTGTTGCTTAACTTTGTCCTCGCAGCCAAACACTGTGACCCTTTAACCTTTACACAGCCTGGCAGCCTGAGATAACACATGGTTAATTATCTACTTATAGTTTGTGGGTGTTTGCTCCCTGACTACATGAAGGTTGATGCTTCATCTAAATCTCCTGCATGTTGTATTGCTTTGCTATTTTCATCTCCTTTCACATCAATTAAGCTAGATATGAGTTTAGTATTGTCTGGAGAGCTGGGTCCAGACTTCCCACCCCCCGGAGATTACCATTTATGTATGATGAACGCAGCAGGCTGGGGTTTCGGGGTGAGACACGTTTAAAGCGGCAGGAAAATCTCTAGATCTGGATCAGAAACCAGGCGAGGTGGCGGTGTCTGACTGTGGTGTGCAGAAATCAGGACACTTGGCCATTCACGGCCTGTAGATCCTTCGGGGGGATTCTCATTCTGTATTCTCACATGAGCTCTCTAAGACATTAAGCGGAGACTCCTGCAGGCATTTGCATTCACACATACAGCCAGCCTGTCTGTGCACTCTCCAGAAGGATCTCAGTGCGTGTCTGAAAGTGGCTTTTGACTTGTTAGAGGTAAAGTGGTGAGGGATTTACCAGCAGATCATAGGGGCTCTTTGGGGATCACAGAAGTTCCACAAGTACAGGAACAAATCTTCATCAAAGAAGTCATTTTGTTGTATTCAGTCGTTTTGTAATGTTCTTTCTAAAGTGAGTTATTTACTTCACAACCAATGAAAAAAAAACCTTTAATGAAAACCAAACTCATTTTGACTCTTGTGCAAATTGAGTATTTTGTGCCTCATTTTCTTTGCTACCAGAGAGGATGTAATGGTCCACTTGAAGATAATATTATGGTGGATTTTACACTGTCGTCTGCTTTATTTACAGACTGTACGATTTTAAATGACATGCTTTTTTTATTCCTAGCAGCACATGTCACAAATATGTTAGGGTTTTTTTCCTCAAGGGGATGCTAGGTAGATTTAAATGTTCCTTTTAGTGTGTATCTGGGTATACGGGGCTTTAACCAAGTCGTTCTGTTGAGTAGATGTAGAAAGGAATGAATCACAAATCAAGCTCAGAGTATCACATCTGTGTCCAAATTAATGATTCCTTACTTGAAACATGACTTTGGGTTTTTCCCAGGAGCTCAGTGTGATTCAAGTGTAATTTACGGGGTTTTATGATGTTCAAAGCATTTCCTACTGCTCATGGATCATGTATTTGCACGGCCCACCTCAGTCAGCACAATCACCTTCTTTCTTACCGTCCTCTCTTGTCCGCTGTCAGTGTTCTCATTTGCTGTGATCTCTCCTTTATTGGTCCCTCTTGTCAGTTGTCTTCACATCCGCAGTTGTCATTTTCGAGTCCAGAGGGGAAACTCCTCAGAGAGTTTGTGTGTCATTGATGTAGAAACACTGCAGGCAATTGTTTCCAACATTACAGCCCATCAGAATGTTATTCATATTACCCAGACTCAGTCCAGTAGACTCTAAATCTGCCCCTTTTAAGGGTCTTTTCAAAAGTTCTGGGAATAGAATCTGACCAATGTTTATGTCCCTCCTCTTTTATACCAGGTAAATATGCAATGAGAGATTTGATCCACCGGTTACCAGGCGGTAGTAGTAGCAGCAACAACAATGCCACCAGCAGTGGGACCTCTGGAACCATGGGCTCTCCCAGCAAGGCCATGTCCGATGACACTGTAACTGCCATTTGCTGTGCACTGCATGAAGTCATCACCAAGAATATGGAGAATGCCAAAGCTCTACGCGATGCTGGCGGCATCGAAAAACTCATCGGCATTGCCCGCAGTAAAGGAGACAAGTGAGTAGACCTAAATATAAAATTTTA
Organism: Solea senegalensis; assembly: GCF_019176455.1. Taxonomy (NCBI): domain Eukaryota; kingdom Metazoa; phylum Chordata; class Actinopteri; order Pleuronectiformes; family Soleidae; genus Solea; species Solea senegalensis. Next base: position 23,910,057 of record NC_058021.1, read on the forward strand.
TAACTACAAACTTACTTAGAAAGGTCCAGTGTGTAAGAATTAGTGACACCTAATGCTGAGTCTGCAGATTGTAACAAACAACGCTCAATTCTCCATTTCTCAAGTGCATCAGGACACTGCAGTGGTCTTCACGTACCAGAATGGATGTCGTTCTTCTGTGTTTGTGTCGTAAGCTTCCACTTGAAAACAAGAAACATGCGCTCTGGCTCGTTCAGGCTGCTGTCGTGACATGGCAGCCAACCTTAGCCTCCTTAGGCTCATTCTAAGGCAATTGTTTTTAAGTGACTATACACATATACAAACATAGTTTGGGTTAGTATTTTCAGTTTCTGCCAATAAAAGCTCCTAAATGTTACACACTGGACCTTTAACTTTTCTCTTACAAAATATGTAAGTTGCAGAAAACATTTTTCAAGACTGAGGCCACTCGTTTGGAGAAATGTCCCTTTGAGAAATGCCTCCGAAGAACACAGTAACATACTTTGTATTTTTGGAACCCCCGTCAGACCCCATTGTTTGGGTCTGGCACAGGTGAAGACGTTTTCAAGGACAAGTTCATAAGAAGACACTTAGCTGATAAAGGAGGTACACAAGTGACCTGCAGGTGTGGGGGTGGAAGCAACATCAGCTCAGCTTCATCTCAAGTATCAAAATATTGCTCTAAATCCACCTGTTAGTGAGTGCCTGGTGTTAACAATCTCAGAGTTATAAGCAGAATGATGAGGCTCCTGAGGGCAATGACCTGTGAATAAGTAGGACTTTTAATCCTCGAATTTAAAGGTAAAGATCAAAACAAGTGACAAGGAAGAGACCAGTGCCTTAATGCGACCACACATCCATCATTCGCAACAGCTTCTGCCTTTCCTGTGATCAGTCATCCACAATTCATAGCTGTTGAACAACAAGTAACATGCATCACGATTTTACTGTAACTCCTGTCGCCATGGGAGACTGAGCAGGGTGTTCTACCCAGCTGCTATGGCAACCAGTAGGTCAAGGGTTGCCATGACACCAGAGTATAATCAGATGGAGTTCAAATGTTGATTTATTGTTATGAAGAAATACTCGGTCTATTTAGGGATCGGTGCTCAAGGGCACCATTACAGAGAGAGATGAGGAGCAAGAAGCCTCCGTAAGTGCAAATTTCACGCGGAGTGTAGCTGTTAATAGCCCACACATCTTCACTCTCGCCGAATAGGTACACAGAGGATAAATGCTCCTTATCAGCAGTGCCTTGCTTCATCCACGCAATTACGCACTTTTAAATTGTTTAAACGCTCATTATATTACAGCCGTAGAAAACCACTTTTAACATTCCTGAAGAAGTAGGAAGTAAAAATGATACAATGAAATTAAAATAGAGGGATGCAGATGTAGGTCTGTGACCTGCACTAATTGTACCAGCCAAAGACATTTATTCGTAACAAGTAGTGACATAGTTCCACAAACGTTCCATCACTTTCCAAAAATACAAAGATAGTGGCACGCTGGTGGCTGTAGTTTATTGAATGCAATAACTAATCATAATCTCACAGTGATGAAAACTCTTCATTGATGGTATTCAACATAGTAAAGCTACCTGTGCACTGCGGTGCAAGTCATTTTCACCTTATTTCCTGTGGATTATTTAGCCTTAACTCTTATAGATTTGAGTGGAATGTCTTTTTAGTGATTGCAATCTCCCCAACACTTTTATTTTCTTTTTTCACTGGAATAATAAAAGAATGAAATCCACAAAGAAACCTATTTTCAGGACGATGTTTTGTCAATTTTAGTGGTCAATTGCAAAATAAGCATTTCTTCCACTTCCCTCTGTAGCCGTTAGTGGGGAAGGGCTTATGAAATGACTCCTACTAGAGTCATTTTTCAACTAAGTGGCACTGATGGGGCCATTAGCATAGCAGAGAGGGTCATTTTAGACTCCTCTTGAAATTCTCAGTTTTTGTGCGAGGAAATCATTCTTTGCTGAAAAGAGCAATGGTCCATTTTGTCTTAAAGCCACGTCAAGTGTCACTGGCCTGCATATCTCTTTTGCAGTTAGCAGAGAAAGAGGACAGAAATAACAACATTACCTACATTATCAAAATGGATGGGGTCAAAAAGAAATAACTCACTCTATCTCTTTTCCTACAGACACTCAGCAAAGGTGGTAAAGGCTGCCTCTCAGGTCCTCAGCAGTATGTGGCAGTATAGAGACCTACGCTCCCTCTACAAGAAGGTAGGATGAAGTACAACCCATGCACTCGTACTTTTGGATGTGTCATTTTCATTTTGCACCATTATGTTTAAAGCATTTCTGCAAGCCCGACAACTCCAAGATTAACGTTCAGTTTATGAGTGTTACGTTGGTCATGTATGGATACATACTACGATATGTAACAGGTCTATTTTAGTCACATTTCACCAGTGGTGAGGACAAAACTGTTGATCATAAATAGTGCCGGGGACGCGTTCCGCCGTGTAGCTGACGCCTATGCTTATGTGGAAGCTTGTTTTTGTGTCATATAGTGGCTTGTGAAATTGCGTTTGCTGAGTGACTTAACGGAAGATGTGGTGGTAATGATGCAGTAGCCTATAGATGCGCAGTGGTGTGCGTGAGCGCTATGGCGTGTTTTTTCTGAAGGCCCTGACTGAAACCCCACGGTCCGCTACTGCATTTCACTATGACACCAAACAAACTATGAAAACCGTCCCAGTGTGAATGTACATTTTGCTTGTTTTTTTTCTGATGAAATATTGTTGTTGTGATTTAGTCACATGTCAGTGCCTGTGTGACGTTTGTTCAATCATCAACCAATCTTTTAAAATAGTTACCTAACAATGTCAAAAACAAAACCTTTAACCCCAGACACGTCTGTTATCTGTGATTTCTCAACTTTTTCTGACACTGTTGATGATATGTGTGTGTTTGTGTGTGTGTATTAGTTTGCAAGTTACTTGCAGGTTTGAAGGGTGTTTTGTGTATGAGCCGTTATTCTCGTAAAGTCTAATCTCACGAAACTCCACTTTGTGGAAGATGGCCGAAAAGCATTTTGTGTTCCCATGGTTTTGGAACAGCGATCTCGGTCGCCGCTACTGCTGTGACTGTGATTGTTTTTTTAACAGAAGACAAAGGCAGCGGATGAACTCTGTCCACACATCACGTGCCATCTTGTCTGAAGTGAGCTAGTCATGTGACCCCCCCATATCATGTCTGGTGGTGCCAGTAATGAGGAAGTGTTTCCATTACACTTTTGGGATTAACTTTTGTCTGAAAAACCACCTCATGAGAGCATAATGTTTGAGCAATATTTGAAAGGTTTTATCAAAAGTGGTTTCCATTACCACTTTTTATATTGCACATTTCTAGGAGTATTAATACTATTACTAATACTAATAACTATTAATACTTCCAAACAACAACTTCTTGCAGTAAAAGCTATTTTTGTTAGGTGTTCCATTCATTTGAACGTCATAAACAAAGCCGTATCCCTACCCTTGAACATAACCAGTTTCTAACCTTAACCATACACCCTTTCCAAATATTTGCCCAAAATTAAGCAGTTCCTCAGACATTAGGTTCTGCCTCATTAGAACCAGGTTTTGGTCTTCATGAGGGCTACCGGCTCGTGACAAGGTCAGTGTTAATGCCAGGAAAATCTCAACACACACACAGACAAACACACATTATCTCTTTCCATGTGACTCCCCCACTTTCCTTTAAGCCAAACCTGAATCCGCACTTAAACCTAATTCAAACCTGAACTTTTAAACTATGGCTCAACCATCAAGTCAGACAGAACTTTTCTATACGACTGTAGAAAATACACAGAGCGTTGTTTATCAAACTTTTCTAATAAAAAGACGATGACAAACGAACAAGAAATGAGAAAACTCGAACGAGGTCAAAGGAAAGGATGATTTGTTTACGTGTTGCTCTCAATCAGAGACACACTGTTAACTTTCTTTTCTCTCTGAACACAAACAAACAAACACACACATAAACAAAACACACTTGCTCACCTCTTATCTGGATATTTTATTTCTTTGCAAATAACAGAAGTATCTGCACACACTTTCGACTTGAATAAAAATAATGACGGAAGTTTGGCTGCTTTCACTTGTCATTAATGAGTGTTGTTGAATAAATAGCTGCCTCCAAGGTCGTCTGCTATTCACGGCTGGAACACTTTAGAATCATAACCAAATGTTTTCACTGAGATCTTTAGAAATGCTAACAAACGCGTCACGGGAACGTGTCCTTGGATTTTGTGAAGATGGGAAGAATGATACGGATTTGTTCAGCAGCAGTGAGTGATGACACCTTTGTGATGCTTATACTGATTAGTTTGAGTTGACACCCATCTATGTGTCGCTGTTTCTGTTTCTAAGGAAAGAACAGAACATCAAGACAGAATATATGAGCACCGCAGCACAATTTACATTACCAATTTATCTTGTGTATCTCAAGATAATGAACTGTGGGGTTTTATCCTTGAATTTCAAGTACCTGCACTTCAGCTTACAGAGATGTTAAAAAAAAAAATAGAAAAAAAACTTCCTCAAAACAAGATTGAGCTGTTGTATTTCACCTGTTTTTAAAGGGGCTAACAAAAAGCTCTGAAGTGGCGAACATGTGCTGACTTTGTTGCAGGCTCTCTGACTCTCACTGCAGTCACTTGAGGACAGGCCACCCCATGGCATCAGTGTATCCTCGCCTCATCCTGACAACTGTGACACTCTCCTCTTTCGTCTTCCTCTCATCTCCAAGCATTATACAGGACAGAATCCTCATGTGGCTCCTTGAAGCCTCATCTGCTTCACACTTCTCTAATCATTGCCACTGGATAGTGCTACACTTGAGTAGATGACATAACACGCCATTGATCAAGGCTGTACATGACAGCCTCTACTGAAAAAAAATGTTTTAAAAATACAGATATGAAAGGAAAAGAAACAAGTCACTTAACATTGATGGCTGCATAAACAACCTGATTTAATATGTATCTCATTCTGTCAGTATGATGTTAGCAGATAACAATAACAAGAATTTTGCAGGGAACATCTTCATAATCGTTTAGTGATCAATATTTCTTTACCTAGCCATAATGTTAGCAGCTGTTATGCAGCCTAAATTTCATTAAATGCACTTGTTTAAAGCAGTTAAGGTGATGAATTTTGCTATATACCCCATCTAAATAGTGATGGACAGCATACCTTACTACTTGAATCCTAAATTGCATGAAAACAAATCAACCTAATTTCATAACTGAAAATTGTTGCTTTAGACTTTGCCACACTTTGACTTTATCGCACAAGTCCAGAGCCCGAAATAAGTGACTTTACTTTTAGTATCCCTGCGTGACGTATTAGGTCACGGCTTTTAGGTGCAGCCTAAATCCTTTTAGCATCCAATCCAAACATGGATTAGCATAGAATTGAGACGCAAGAGGAGTCTGGTGCCGGGTGCAAAATGTTTTAAAAAGTTTATGGAGGGAAAGAAAGAAAGATGTTTGCAGTTATAATATATGCATGTGTGTACAAGTGTGTGTTTGCATGTGTTTTTTAAGCAGCTAAAAGTGAAGGGTCAGTAATGCATCAGTTTGAGTTGTGACAAAGACTTGTTTGCTTTAGAGTGGTAAAGTAATGAAAGCTTTTAAAACACACTTTCTCACTGTGTCGATTTTTTGGGCATGGGTGCCTGTGTGTGTTTGTTTATGAGTGTGTGTGTGTGTCTGAAAATGTGTTTTTGTCAAACTGCAGTGAGAGAAGTTAATCACTTCCTACAGCAATGCCATGGGAGAAGTCTAGACTCAGAAAGAGAGCGAAAAAGTGAAGATGAAAAGAGAGTTGTGAGAGAACGTGGCGCTCTGCTGCCCAGCTCTTTCTGAATGTTCTAATATGAATAGTTGAGGGCCCATAAATAAACAGTGTATGCAAATAGCATCTGAGATTATTTGAAAGCTCAGACTTTTCAGCAGTCATTTATAAACCAAAACCATAATCTGTTTGCGCCAACGTTAGGATAAATCACACATAATAGTCTCCAGAGTGCAGCAGAACTCTACTTTTACCAGTGTTTGTATCGCAGATCTGACAGGATGTGTCCTCGTTCGGTTTGTGTGTTGTGATGTGATGCGTGCGCTCATGAAGTGTTGCATGCACCGTTTCCCAGGAGGAATGTCAAAGGTCATCCTTTGAGTAAATAACAAACATGCAGTGCTTTGCAGTTCAATAGGGGATTTCAATGAAAGACAACCACTAGAAGCATCACTAAGAATTCAAACTAAAAGGACGCAATATTTGTTCAAGCCAAATTGTGTCAAAATATAATTTTAAATTAATTATTACACACATTACTTATTCTACAGACTTAAGAGAACATATTTGTTTCTCACAGAGCTGCACAGATATCACACATTGATCCTTTTAAATAAGTTTTTCTGGATGAAAATGAGAATAATGATGTAAAAATAGCAATCGCATTTCCTGTCAAAATAATCACAATTAGATATGTATTCAAAATCGTTCAGCCCTATCTCTTTTGCATCCCCAAGCTCATATGTTGTACTGTATCTTCACAACGTTACACTTTGTCATCTCCCAACATCGATGCATAATTTCGATTGGCCTGACCTTGTCTGATTTCATTATAAATATTCTAGGTTGGGCACTTAATCACACTCTCACACACATATATATACACACATGCCACACTCATATCACACACACAAACACTACAAATCACAACCACAGATCCGCACACGTATGACAGACGGGGTTCAGTGTCGGGAGAGATGTCGCGTCTGTGACACATGTGACAGATTTACAATATGGTCCCGGGAAGTGCAATCCAGTTTGTGGGTGTGTTTGTGTCATATGAGTGAGTGAGAATTTTGCGTGTGATGTGTGTATGTGAGGTATTTTATTGCAAAACGCAGCCAGTGCTTTAGAGGATCATTGCACACGATGATCGGGATGTTCCTGCGAAGAAAATAAACACATTTAAATTAGATGTAATGGAAAGTTAAGGCGTGTTGTGTTTACAAATGCAGGATTTTTGTGCAGTTTACAGTTTGAGTCTGTTTTTTTAGATTTGTGTTAGACGCTCTAAATTCAGAAAAGGGCTAAAATCCACTCCTCAGTCACTGCTACACAGTGCATGAGGAAAGAGACAGTGAACAGAAAAGAAGATGAGCGTTGGAAACAACTTCAGGAGACATCAAAGAATTATTATCAGGCCTGTGAAGCTGCCTTGATGTTGAGAAAGAGGCAGAAAGCAAAAGAGATGGAGGTACACTGTGAGAACCTGTATCAGTGCAAAGGCTAACAACACTATTTAAATGAGACGGAGAGTTAAAGCTGCAGCACACTCTTAGTGCACTCTGTGCAATTTGCAATAAATGTCACACCAGAATAAAGGTCAATCCCTAAATAACCAGTCAGTGAAGATAAAGAATGCAAGAGTGAGAGTCACATTATTCCTGTGAGGATAGATGTGTGTCATGTGTGACTGAAGTGCTTGCAACTATGAAACTGAAAAACTGTGTGAAATCAGCGAGTGAGCGAGTGAGACAGAAAAGGATTGACATTGTTCAGTTGTCACTGAGGTCCACAGGGAACCCGCTGCTCATCATGTTCAACCTTTTTCCAATTTTTGCCATAATTGCTGTCTGGCATGCACGACACACACACACACACACACACACACACACACAGTAAATGCTTTTTTACCTCAGTGTGCCATGACCTTCAACCCTCCATCCAGTGATGATGAGAGCAACAGGCATAATAGTTGCCTAGCAACCTGTTTTTTTTTTGTTTTTTTTTACATTTGGGGCAAAGTGGTGTGTCAGAGTTTGAGTGTGAGACATAAAGAGGAGGTGGGAGGAAAGAGAGGAGGTAAGAGAAGCCAGTAAAAGTAACACGAGGAGAATCAGGGACTCTAGATGGAGCCGAGAACTCAACTCAGTGCTTTCAGGCATAACTATCTCAAGGGTTTACGGAAAATGATCCGCAGATGAGAAAATATTCAGTGAGTGGCAGTTCTCTGGGCGAAAATACCTTGTTGATGCCAGAGGTCAGAGGAGAATGGCCAGACTGGTAACTCAAATATCCACTGGCTAGAAGAAAGGTATGCAGTAGACCATCTCTTAATGCACGTGTCAAACCTTGAGGCCGATGGGCTTCATCATCAAACACTTTAAGTACACATGATACCGACTGAAGTGGCCAAGGAAAGGACATTTGCTTTTCTTTAAGGTTTTAACGGTTTAAGGTTTCAGGTTACTCACTCTTGTAGAATGAAAACACAGGAGACGGTGCAAAGACAGGCCGACACCAGACTTTGTCTGATTTGTTCTCATTTGAAAGTTTGATCACTGATTTAGATTTTGCGACGTGAATTATGAGCAGTCTGGGGTTTGACTGTTTCACACCATAAACGTCAATGCAGAGCTGGAGCAAGCAGATACAGCATATGACATAATTAGTATGGAATACAATGAGTTTTTGTCCTCAACTGAAAATCACTTCTGCAAAAAAGAAAATAAGTGTGACATTTCCTCTGTGATTATGATCCTAATTACAGAGTGTAGCTTATGAACCCCCAATAGACTATTCATTTATCCAATTTGTAAGCCACATATATATAAAGCAGGATGCACGTACGTTAGAACCCATTTTTCATGTAGGATTCAGACACTACAGTGTGGGGAATGAGAGTTTGAAAAGAAGTGTTGGAGGGTCAGATGATGGAGACTGGAACCTTTGAGCTACTCTGTGTCAGAGGATCCGGCTTTCTATTAGTCGTCAGTGCTGTGCAAGGAAACCGGAGTCAGTGCAGGACATGGGTCTGTGCTCAGTCATGTCTCCCTCCCTCTCTCTCCCTCTCTCTACCTCTCCATCTGTCTCCCTCTCCTTGCCTCTCTGGCCCTCTTCCTGTCTTTACCTTCTTATTATTACTCTCCTCCTCCTTCTCACTGTTATTACTTTTTTGTCATCATCTCAGTTTCTTACCTGCCTGTGCCTCCTCTCTGTTTCTGCTTGGTCTCCGTCATTGCCCTTCCTCTCCAACTTTTCCGTGCCTCCTCTCTCTTTTTCCGCCTCATCTCCTCCTCTCTAACTTCGACTCTCCCTTGCACTCATAGTCGCCACAGTCCAAACCAGTTTCCCACAGCTTAACTGCAGCCCCCAGACAGTAAAGCTACGACAGAACATGTATCCATTATCTTTTATCATCCCATACACTTTGCCTCCAGAGGTAACCAATTATCTTAATGCTAAATTGAATTTGGTTCCAGCTCTGTGATTGTTGTTGACTCTCATGATTCACTTTTGTGAAAAGGGTTTTCCTCCAATCACTGTTAAACCAACACAGATACAAAGTCACTGGCTTGACAATAATTATGCCAGTGGATTTTTTTCTGTTGTTGTATTAATTTTCCCTACAAGGACATTGGGGTCTTCACTAAGCTCAGGCTCAATGCAAGTGAGTTCATTTATGTTGTGTGTGTGTGGGTGTGTGCACCATTCTATTTGCATGTGTGGAGATTTTTTTCAGAATTCATTTTTGACTTCCTAAAAACAAAACTGAAATAAAAAAGATTGCACTTGACACCAATTATCCCAGTCGCCCACACTAGGTTACATTACAATACATTTTAGGAATACTTTGCATTGTTTGAGTGCAAAATCATCCATCAGTCAGTATGTCCTTGCTGACCTTGGTTGCCACAAGGACATTCACATTGGCCAGCTTGTATTTTGGCATGTTACAGCCTTCAAATTCCAACCAGTTCCTTTATCATATGTTGTATGTACACAATTGTCTGCATATGAGCCAGTGAACCTGTGTAAAACAGCTTGAAGCTGTAGTCTAAAAACTGTTCTTTAATGCTTTTGAGGGGAGTAAATTGCTATGACACTGATATGCATGAAGCTACGCTAAATCATTGCTGTAAACATGATCAATGGACAATGTTCTGCACGCTTGCCAAGCAGGTGCTGCTGTTGCTCTTGAGATCCTTCCTTGAGTCACTTGAGGAACAGGATACAAATGTTTTTCCTGTTCACAAATTCGTTCAGTTTTGGTGTTTCAACGAAGATTGACGGATGATTTAAAACTGGCAGTCATCTCTTTTTCTGCTTGTGTGTGTTGTTTTTGCAGGATGGATACAGCCAGTATCACTTTGTGGGTTCTGCCTCAACGATAGAGAGAGACAGACAGAGGCCCTACTCCTCCTCTCGAACTCCCTCTGTCTCCCCCGTCAGGACATCCCCAAATAACCGCTCAGGTAAGAACACATGTCACTTTTAATACATTTGTCTGTGTGTGTATATACATGTCTTTAGTAGGCTGTGTGGACCAATGTCCAAGAACATAAACAAGCTTTTTTTTTTTAAGCAAAATTAACTTTTAAACCTTTAACCGACGTTAATGACGACCAACGTCTGCTGGGATTATTTCAGACCTCAGTATATAATTTGCCTGTGTTGTAGCTAGTAGATGAAGTTCATCTTAAATGATAATATAAAGGTAATTTAGTTGTTTTTATTGTTATTTTTTTATTGTTTGGTTTAAAAACATCATAAATTGGGCATTCTAAATTGACAGTAGGTTTGAGTGTGAGAATGAATGGTTTCTGTGTGGCCCTGTGATGGACTGGCGACCCGTCCAGGGTGTACCCCACCTTTTGCCCCCCCCGTAAGCCAGGTCCCCATGGTAACCGTGTGGAGGATGAAGTGGTAGAAGATGAGTGAGTGGGTAAAAAAGTGAGTGACAAAACTCCCTCCTGTGAGGAAATTAATTCAGTTCATCAAGAAGACGGCTCCACAAGAAAAGTAAAAAGACTCAAGAGAGACAGATGGATTTCAGCTGTTAGCGTCAGTGTTGTGTTCGCCACCCTCAAGCTCCTGTGCTAAAGTATCCCTTTAGCTTGAGCCCACTGGCCTTCATGCTTGGCAAGGATGCAGTAGCATTAGCTGTTAGCATCAGTAGTGGAACAGCCGTTAGCTGTGAATTCTCCACACCAGGCTTAGCAGGCTGATGAGGCAGAAAAGTACTTTTGCTTCCTCCCAGCTTAGAGAAGTCTTCAAGGAGAGAGACAGAGAGGGACTGGGAGAGAGAGAGAGAGTGAAGGAGGGAGGGATGAGACAAACAGAGAGGGAGATAAAAGAGAAAAAGCAGGGAGGCAAGAAGAATTAGGGATTGCAGGATGGTTAATGCCAAGATGGGGAAGTAAAGGAGGAGGATTTGACTTTGACCAGTGACATTGAAAATTAAAGCAATAAAAAGCTCAGAGAGGCTGTGGTTGACAGTGATTTTGGAGAACAGCTGCGGGACATTTTTTAGTTTAGAGGTGTTCTTAGACACGAGCAAAGCAAAGCCCTCTTCAGTTGTTTTTGATTCACTGTGAACCATGACCTCAGGACGGTAACTGCCTTTAATTAAATGGTTGCTATGTTTCATAAAATAAATGCATGTAAACCGAAACAAAAGGAATTATTTTTTGATAACAAATAATTGTTTTTATTTTCAGCCAGGCAACGTTGCAACTGCTTAAGTTGTGTTCAAGTATGTCACTAGTCCTTTCTGCTGGTAAAGCTCACATTTGACTCTGTGCATGTGTTTGTTAATAGCCTTGTGCCACAAGCAAAGCTATTGCATTTTCTCTCTGTGTAGTTAGGGCTCCAATAACATTGCTGTGATTCAGATTGATGCCCCATTACTGACGTTTTTGAAAATCATTCTTCTTCTCATAATAATACTAATAAATAACCAGTTGCATGATGCTAAAATGCTAAAACTGCCTTAATGGCAAGGTGATGAGTCTTCTCGATATTGAAAATAGATTTTAAGGAAAAACATGAAAGCACTAGTTCAACCAGTTCAATTAATAACTTTTGCCGTTATCTTTTATCCAATTGACCACAGGAAAATCCCGCAACTGGCACAGACCATCTGGGTGTTTCCTTATAATTTTCAGGTATCCGACTAATCCACAATCTATCGGAGCCTAGTTATTAAAACATCGTCCCATCTCTCTTCATTGAAAGCCACTCCTATGAGAAGGCTGCATCTCCCACTCCTCTTACTCCTGTCTAACCACATTTTCTTTATAGACACTAACACATTCATCCTTTCCTGGACAAACCTTTAGAGCTATCATTCCCCTGGCCAATGCTTCTTTAGCCAGTTAATCAGAAATTTCATTTCCTTCAACTCCTGAGTGTCCAGGGACCCACATAAATATTATATTACAGCCCGTTTTCTCAACCCTGAGTAGCCAACATAAGATTTCGACAAACACCATCAGAGTAGCCACAGATTATACTCTTATTGACCTCTTCAACCCATTGCATTGTCCATAAGATTGCCAGTGGCTCCAAAGGAAAATAAATGACGCATTATCTCATATGCGAACCCTCTGTCTGTTCTAGAAATTAGCAACAAACATCCCAAGGTCAGTGATGTAGTTCATCCTTGAGTTTATATAAAAGACTGCAAGCATTTGGCACAGCGACAGGCCAAATATAAATGTACCTATATGTCTCTCTTTATTATCCTTTCATCCACACTTTTGTGTTTTCTTTGCATTAACTGAATAATTACTGGCGCTGTAATACTAATGGGGTGGAATGAAGCGACAAATGGAATCAATGACTGGAACTATCCGTTTTATAAAAGGAATTTTTAGTGCATAGAGAAACTTGTAGATATCTATGGGAAATGGTTGGAAATGAATCCCATCTTCTCCTCTACGCCAAACCCCTCTGCCGTTTTGCTCATCTAGCTCTCATTCACCCTTGTCATACTTCTCCTCCTTCATCTCCTCTTAGCAGTAATCCTACTTTCTTCTCACCTCTTCCTGTGATCTCTCACTCTTTATGTTGGCGCGCACATGCACACACACACACACACACCCTCCCATATACACAGACCTGCATGCATCCATATCTCCTCTCTGCATACGCTCCAGACTGCAATCCAGCCCCTTAGAGATGGATCAAAGCAGAAGGAGTAATGATGGTGTGCAGGCTCAAGAAGGGAGGAGGAGTGAAAAGAGTTGGTGTGAGGAAAGAGTGTTAAAACAGATAGAGACAGAGAAAAGAAGGGGGGGGGGTTGCAGGCTGCAAGGATGGCACAGAGACAAAGGCAGATACAGAGGGAGAGTGAGACCTTTGCATCCATCATTACCCCCACAGGGTCCTGCTGTGTTTTGCACTGATAAAACAAGTCTCCCGGGCTCTCAAACCCAGCCGTTTCAAGCCAGGTCCCCACGGTAACCGCAACCACGAGTGATGGCTGTGTCTCTGGGGGTGTTGGTGACAGGTTCGAGCTTCCAGCATAATGGAATGTGCTGCAGAGGTGTCAAGTGATAATAATTAAATATCACAAGTATCAAAAACAGCTAATCTCTTATCCTGATTCTCTTGCTTCACAACGTTTTCATAGACATCGTGTGAATGTGCCCTTGAATGTGTGTGTGTGTGTGCGCGCAAAATGTGCTTGTTTTGATACAGAGAAAGACTCAGATGTTTAGATCCATAACAAAAGTGTTTTAATTTTGTTTCACCTGCTGCTATTCTTCAGGCCATAGAAGTAGGACAGACGCTTTTTGTGCTGATTTCTCTGGATGCTGACTCCTCTTTGTCTGAGAGATTATCTATTTCTACTAATTGAGAGCATCACCCTCAATTAACTCACACGCGTGTGTTTAGCGTGCGAGTGTTGAGGTAGGTTATGTACGAGTTTCACATGCTACGGTCTTATAATTATCTGCAACTCTCAAAGTTAGGTTGAAAAGAGCTTATTTTCAAATGTCCTTCCCCTCCAGGTATATAGCTGATAGAAACTGTAAAAATGCTTGTTTGGCAGATAGATAAAAGAGTGTTTAGCGAAGCAAACTGAAACGTCTGGTACCACAGGTAGTCAGGATTATGTCAATTCAGTGTCATAAGAGCAACTGAGTAAGCATTTGAAGTATGTCATACCAGGAGTTTACAATGTGGCATGCTGAGTGTGTGAGGAAAAGAGAGCAAGTGGAATTGGGACACTGAACGCACAGTATATAGTTTTCTCGGCCCAACGGTGCACCCATTAGGCTTTAAGGCTTAATATTGTTAAATAACATTCAATGTAAAATCTAGTCATTTGTCAGTTTCGGACCTGGATGGGTTTTTTTTTGTTTTTGGTTTTTTTTTTTAAATGGTAAAAGAATAAAAATAAGAGGATATAAATACCCTATGTGAAATTGCAAATGTAAATAACATGTTCAAAAACTGATGTGTGCGTGTTTGTGAATTCCCACTAGTTCGTGAACATGCTGAAGGTGACTCTTAATGCTGACAAGCTAAATAATGAATAATGACTGTGCACCTTGAAAGACACTCACACACAAAATTATGAGTAATGAATCTTGCATCCCAACAGAATGTGCTCTCACACTGTATGAATATAATGTGTGTGTGTGTGTGTGTGTGCGTGTGTGTGTGTGTGTGTGTGTGTGTATAGCTCCAGCCTCCCCCAGAGAGATGATGAGTCTGAAGGAACGTAAGCTCGACTACGATTCCACGGCAACCAACGCTGGTTTCCATAGCAACAAAGGAGAGCACACATCCAGGAAAGACGGCATGGCAGGTGTGTGTGTGTGTGAGCGAGAGAGAGAGAGAGAGAGAGAGAGAATTAAATTATTCAATTGTATCCCTCTCTTTATCTTTCTTTCCCTTCTATTTTCCTCCACTTGTTTTCCTCTCACTCCTCTGATCTGTTTCTTTTTCAATCTCAAACTATTCTGATTCTCTTACACACCGACTTTGATGCCACTCGCTCTTTGCTGCTCTTTCTTTCCGGTGTGATTCTCTACTCAGTCAGTCTCTACTTGCCCAGTAAATGTTTTTGTCTCTTTGCTTTTTTGTATCTGTTGGTCTGAAATCTGTCCTTTCATTGTCTTTTATTCCTCTTTGCCTTTTGTAATGTCTATGCTCGAAAAATATGGACTATATTAGCTGATGAATCAAATTCACTGAATTATTAGCAGTTGTAGTGACACAGTCATCTTCATCTTTCATTCATATGAGGGTTTTTTTTTTCCTCTTTCTCCAGTTCAAGTTTCCTGTGGGACATCTACGTTATTCCGAAACTCTTACTTGACCACCAGTGATGATATCAAGCAAAACCAGGTGAGATTGTCTTTATATGTGCACGCAGAGTGTCTTTTAGCGGTGCATGCGTGTGTTTGTGTGCACGTGTACGTGTGCATATGCGTGCGTGCCTGCCTGCATGTGTGCTGTCAGAGCCCTCATAAATGGGCATATGCTGTCATGACAAGGTGGTTATTAGGAGAGATAGCAGCATGATGGAAGATGCGCGCACACGCACACTTAAGTGTCTCGCTGCGATAAGAGACACACTGACATTGTGTGTGTGAAGGAGACACACCCTCAGCTTGGGTAGCGTCAAGCTACTTCCACCTGAACGAGCACCAAACTAGCAGATAGAACCATTACTTTAGTCGACTGCACAAATAATTTGCCTCTGTGTAATGTCTCGGAAACCTTCAACCCACAAAAGTTTAATTTAAAAGTAGGATGGCTTTGCCTTTTTTGTGTTGATGCAGATATTGGTTTCACCAATACTTGGTGACAGACACACACACACACACAAACAATACTAAAGATAAATTGCCTCCCTCAATACCTGCATGTAATGGAGAAATCACAGCATGAGTCTCTTCCTACTTGATGCCTGTCGGAGCCTTTTTACTTGCTCAGCTTTTCAAATCTTTTCCCCCTTTTCACTCTCTTCATGTCATTCTTCCGTCACTTCGCCCCCACTACCCACATTTCTTTGTCTCTCCATTCTTGCTTGCTACACCCGGCTCCCTCATCTCTTTCCTTCAACCCCCCACCCCCATTTCCATCGGCCCCTTTACCAGACTCCAGCCCAGCCCTGCGTTGTGCCTCCCCAACCCCAGCAGGACAGCCCATCAGCAGCTGTGCTAAAAGACTACGACCCCTACCCCGCCCCTCCTTCCTTCCCTCAGCCTCAGCCGCCGCAGCCACCACCTCACAGCCAGAGCCGGAGCTTTGACGAGGCCTACTACGAGGACCAGGGACCGCCACCTCCTCAGTCTCAGCCACAGCCTCAGATACATGTGCAGGTGCAGCCCCAGCCTCAAGCCCAACCTCAGCAGCCTCCCAGCACCGGACCGCCCCGGGACCCACGGGAAGACCTGCGAATGCACCTGGGCCTCAAATCCACTGGCAATTATGTAGACTTCTACTCGGCCTCTCGGCCATACAGTGAACTGAACTATGAGACCAGCCACTACCCGGCCTCTCCTGACTCCTGGGTCTAGTTCGACAATGTAAATGATGGGGTGGGCCAAGAGAGAGTCTGTGTGTGTTTGTGTAAAAGGGATTATTTTTGCAAATGATTAGCAGCAGATGAACTAAGGGTTACAGCAATGGCTTGTTATCTTGTAGCCGCTGGCTGGAAATCATGGTTCATTGTCATCCAAGGTAAAGGACAAGTGTTTGACTTGGTGAAGAAGTAAAGTCTGGTCCAGTGATGAAGGGAGACTGTGCATGTGCATGCCAACATTTTCCTTTTCTTTTTTTTAAAACCACTTAATCTCTTCTAAGTCAGCTCCATTGCGACGGTGAGTGGATAAGGAGCAGGTGGGAGTAGATATGAGCAAGTGTGTTCAAAGTGTAAGTGAGGAGTGGGCTGGGAAATAGAGGGAGAGCAGAGAGAGTACAGTGGCCTGGGCAGGAGGAGGAGGAGAAGAGAATGACGGGATGAAGAAATAATGGGAAGAAGATGACTACATAGAAAGTGGCCTGACCTTTTTGATTAAGTCGGAGAGGAAAAACCAAGATGACATGGGAGTTCTTGAGGAGGACCAGAAGAATAAAAGCACAGAGAAAGATGAAAGCACATCAGGCACAAGACAAGATGTGGATGTTTACCATTTCACCCAAGTGACAAACGTAGCACTGCTTTTATTCCTCTTTTTTTTGTTCCGACGGCCTTGCTGCCTACAGTGACTTCACGATTTGTTCTCAAGGAATGTCAACATCAAGACTTCTTTTTTTGTCGCCATTCTTTTACATCCTTTTTTTTATTTGTACTTTTTCTAAATTTTCACTTTCAGAAGAAGCACTCTTATTTTCTGTGCAAAAATTCAAAGGCGATACGGGGTGTGTATATTACACATTTTTCTGATGGGGGCCACTAAAGAAAATATCATCTTTTTCCATGACTGACTATTTACTGAAACAAACAAAAAGCAACAAAAATGATTTAAAATGCAAACACAGTGAGCATAAAACAGAGACTGTCAGGATGAATCCCACTGGAAACCTTTTGTTTTGCCCTTCCCTATCCTGAGAGGAAACCGTCCAATATTCATGTTTTTCTTTCTCCGTCTGGTTAATTTCGTTGCGGACATGGCGAAATGTCAAAAGCAGTTCAAGGCTGCCAGAGTATCAGCCTGGCAGAGCAGCATCGCTACCAAGTCCTTGTCAACACAAGTTCTTGCTCACTGCCTAAAGAATTTGGAAAGTGTCGTCTCTTTCTTTTGGGGGAGCAAACGTGTTCAACCTTGAATCAGTTTTCAATCGTTTCTCATCATCAGGCGTCAAATCTGGTCCATCCAATAAGACATTGATAAGTGTACACCTGAGTGTACAGTAAAAATGACGAGAAAGAGGGAGAGGTGTAACATTGTGCCAAACGTTGACACCTCCTGGACCAGTCCGAGAGGAATTTAAAGGGACATTTTCTCGACTTTTAAAGACAATGACTGGATGACTCACTCTGCTTTTTGTAACTTATAAGTTCTTGTGTTTTGATCAGGTGAAGACATACATATTGCTGGGGATCATGGGTAACATCTCCCTCCCCTTAGATGTACAGACCTGCCTCTCTGTGTTTGCTGAGCATGTGTGGGCGTACGTGTGTGTGGACACGTGCGGGTGTGCGAGTGTGTGTGTGTGTGTGTGCGCGCGCGTGTTTGTGTACGTGTGCATGTATGTGACTGAATGTATGGCCCATGTGTGTACACGTAAACTTGAGCGAGCGTATCTATGCATGCATGTGTGTAGTAGTGTGTGTATGCCTCCGTTGCGTGTATGTGTGTGTGCGTTTTTTCTGTATAAATCAGTGTCCAAACAAGGCATTCCTACCAACAGTTTGTCCAGTTTTACAACATGAAAAAGCAAGGTTAAAATCACTAGAATGGATTGTTGATATAGAATGACAAATCTATAAATATATGAATATAAATATAAATATATATATAATTTTTATGTGCAGATGTCATTGTCACTAAATGCAACAAATGTCCGCAGAGAAAAAATGATTATGTGGTGTGCAACAGGACTCTTGTTCACTTGACCTTAACGTGGAAACTGCTAACCCCCCCCCCACAACCCCACCTCCCTAACCCTTCAATCAAGACAAAAGACAAATACCACCTGAGGTTGCTCAGGCTCTGGTGCGAGTTGTGCGTTATTGTGTGTCCATGCTTCTTAGATGACCGTGATGAGAGAGGGCCGTACTTGAACACAAGGATAAATAAAGACTCTTTGCAATCAAACTTAATGGCCTCCACTAATTTTCATCATTTCAGGAGATTGAGTTTGAGTGAGGTAGCAGTCGGATGTTTTCTCCTCATGCACCAAACAAATCACGTGTTGTATAATGTTTTGTTTAATTCTGACACCTTCTTTTTTTCCCTTTCAGCCTGTCTGTAGTTCAAAAGGACTTCAGATTGCTTTGAAGATAGTGGAGTAAATAGATCTTTCTTCCTTCCCACATCTCTCCACAGTGCTGTGTTAAAATGACTATAATGAAGTGAAAGTAATGGTTTTGTTTACAAACAAATAAGATAAAAAGGAGATATGGTTACTTAGCACGACTACATTGTCAAACAATATATAGTGGCCTACATGAACTCAGTGATAAAAGCTTCAAATAAACATACTTTAAGGACTGAAACTGAGGTGGATTAACACGATATAATTACAATGATAAAAAACTTTATTTATCGTGCACTTTTCTTACCGATGTTACAAAGTGCTCAACAGTAAAAACCTACTAATTTAAATACAAAGTGCTAAGCAAGAAGTAGTAAAACAAAAGTGGTTTAAACCACCAAGTATGGCCACACTACAAATTAGTGAAAATAGGTAAAAACTAAATGAAACAAATAAAAATACATCACAGATTTGTTTCAAACTACTTCAAGTATTAACATATCTTATTTAATGACAACATAACTGAATATACTGAGAGGAATTTCAAATATAATCGGAGGGTTGATTGATTTTTATTCTGTTTTACTTGAGCCTCACAGAAACAGCCCTTGATTTCCTCCTACAAGTTTCTTGCACTGTCCTCCTCCACTCTTCCCATTGCAGAAGATCTATTGCAGTTATTATCCCGGAAGCTCCCCAGTAGCTAAATGTTGTGTCTGCTGTGGACAAAAAGTGCTGCTAATGTTAGCCATGCTCAATGAGGCATTGGTGTGGGCTCTGCTGTAATATTGTCACAACATTATAAGCTCTGTTTGTCCTCCTGTCATGATTCCCATCCTTTCTGTCGGCCACTCAGTCTCCTGCCATTCTCCACCCACCCACAAGATGCCCTCAGTCTTCTCATTCCTGACTCCCACATGCACCTGTCCTACAGTGAAATCTAATCTTCCCTGCCCACTCTTTTCCTCATTATATGACCCAGTGTTTTACCTTGTGTGATCCACCTGTGTCTACTCCTGCGTTGCCTTTATGCTGTTCATGCTAAGGACTAGCGCCATCTGCAACCTGTTTTATTCATGTAACTGCTACCCATAAGCTTATAGTACTGCACATTAAGTTTGGGCCATCCATTGATGCACTCCAGTGTGTCTGATTTCAGACCAATGCAGTTGTCTATCTAGCCATTTACATTTTTTTATTGAGCAAAATCACTTGGTTGTTAAAATCAAGTGTGATCAAATGTGCTAGACATCTAAATATGAAAAAAATGGCAGCTACATTCAAAACATGCCAATCAGCTCCACATGACTCCCTCTGTGTTACAACAGAGGGAGATCTCGTTTCACATTTCACACTGCAGCTTTAAATGATTGCTAAATCTGAACATGATCAGGTTTTAGAATTCTCCAGAATTGTTGCTTGCAAAACTCATTTTTACAACAGTAAAAGAGCAATCCCCACTGTCACATAGTTATATAATAGTTGATGTACAAATGTTGCATATAGCCACTTAAAACTTGACCAAATTACTAATTCCACAGCTGCTGCATTAAAATACATCATAATGTGTGTTTGTTATTTCTACACCACATATAGAATGTCCCTTACTCTTTTGTAGCAAGGTTGTTTTACCCATGGGAGGAGGTGGTCAAATTAGTCTTGCTTCTTTGACCTGTCCAGGTTAGGCGCCCCCCACCAGGAGCTTACTGTACACAGCCTTGCTCTTTGAAGCCACCACACCTGCTCAAGAGACAGTCCAGTCAGATGGAAGAGTGTTATTGATAAGCCAAGGCCTATAGGTAATAATAAATAAACCCTAAAAAATACTATTCATAATGGTACAACACAAGATTTTGTAAGAGATTAACAACAGAGACATAACCCAAAACAAACACTCTGTTTGTTATTGTACACAGTTTTCTCCCCACGTCCCTTCGCTGACAAGCAAATCTGTTAACATCCTGATGCCATCTTTTGACGCAGACGTGATCACTGGGGACTTGACTGACAGGCGTGTGGGAACAAGTTACATAATAAAGCTTTGGGTATCAGGCCTATTCACACTCCTCCATATTGTTAACGCACTTGCATTGTGTGGCAGTGACTGGCGTGTTTCAACATGACAGTGGGGCTGACTATTTTTTACTGTAATGTTGCCCCCAGAGTGACAGCAGTGGCATGCGGTTTGAGAAATGCAATGAAAATAATAACAAATGAATAGAAAGCCTCTACACCCACTAGCCTCTATTATCACATTAATGGCAGCAGACAGACTTTGAGGACAGTAATGCCATTTTTTTTACATTGTTCCTGTGGCTTTCATCCCACTCATGCAGAAAACCACTGAACCAAACTTTCGACATATTAAATGAATGATGCCGGAGGAGGCGTCGTTTGTTACAATTCATTGGGATTCATGTATCTCCCTTTACCTTGCTGTCTTGGTTGGGCCTGTGAAATGTAGTGTTGAGTAATAACTCTATTGCATTGATTATTAGCCTTCACAATAGCAAGTCTCCTCTGTCTGAGCACAGTTCCATAGTGGAAGCCTGGTATAACTTAATGTGGCATGAAAATAGCTCTTCAATTTTCCTACTCACAGCCTCGCAAGAAACGGCCCTCTTCCACTCTGCTGACGCCTGCAGCCTTCACTGTTTCACTCCCTGTAACCCAACCTCCTCAATAACTATCATCGCGTCCCTGTCCATTCAGTATTCATATACCTCAGGTGAGATTTGAGGGTGTACAATGTGGTTGCACATGTCGGTTCAGTGCTGAAGGGAGACAGGACACAAAGTGAGATGTAAAGGGGGGGGAAGGAAACGGAAGCACAGAGGGGAGCAGGTGGAGGGTCTGTGATATATACTCAGGAGGATTTGACTGTGAAATCAATTTGTGTTTAAAGCAAAGTGAGGCTCCATGAAGCCACTGTGAGCCACAAATAGACCGGGAGAAATTAATGCTCTCATTGGAGCCTCAAGGAGACCGAAGGTTGGCGGATGCACAAGGTAGAGGAAGACTGAAAGGCAGACAAAGAGCTGTAAATGAGAAATGAGGGGGGACAAGGAGAATTTGGAAATGTAATTACAGGCTTTACACCAACAACAGTGACAACGTGAGCAGCAGCAGAAGTACAAGGTCCCTGAAACAATATCTTGGAAAAACCTCTCCTGATTCCTGAATTCTGTGGAAAAATAGGAACCATAGCAAAAGGAGACGCATCTTTTCACTGAGAGCAGCCAGTCAACTGAGGCTGCAACAGCTGGCAGCTGAAATTAGGGCCCTGTTCAGGGACAAGCCTGGTTTAAATAATATTAGCTGCTCGATGTTAATGTTTTATCAAGGTCTGAACACCTCAGAACTTTAAACGTTCCTGTGATTTGCATATAACCCGAGGCACCACCTGATTATAATTTGTGAATATATATTTGTGCAAATAACAAAAAAAAACAAAGAAAACAAAAGTGAAAGTCAGAGAAACAAAGAGACTGAAACATCGACCTATAGTCTGACCTACCAGGTTAACGTAGCCTCCAGCAGAAATGCAGAATCATTAGCATTAATTTAGTGTCACTGTTACTACTTTTGAGTTACTGCCACCATAACTTATACCTAAAAGTGCTATTAAAAGCTGCAATATGCAGGATGGCTAATATAACAGTTGATCATTTAGTTTAATCTGCCACAAAGGGATCTCTTCATCTCAGAAACACTCAATGCTGATATTAGGTTTGGTTCATTTTATGTGTATTTTCACTCGTAAAAACACGTGAATTGAAAGACAAAAAAGTGAAAAGGTCTTGGAATGTCACATTAAAGTTTTGGAAGGAGGTGGGAAAAGTTGGTGAATTGATTAAAGGTAAATGCAAAAAAAGAGCGTTGATCAGAAACCATGTGACTGAAAGGCTGCTTCTCGTGGAACGAGACATGAAATGTGCGGGCTGAAGAGAAAACCACAGCATCTCTCAACTTTGTACGAGAAGCAAGTAGCGCGGCAACAATGAATTGAAGGAGCAACGCAATGCCACCATATCTCAACAGCTACTGGAACTGGCAGCGCAGAGATTTGCGTCACTTACTGCTTATCTTCACATGACTTGACACAACTCAACAGCAGTTGATGAACGCATAGGTAGTTGTACATTTTCTTTTACCAAATCTTTAAAATTTTGCTCAAAATTTGTAAAATATTTTAATGGAATCGAAGCAATTGCCACACATTTTATTGGATTTATTACTTGACTTCTTTCTTTTTTTATTTGCAGTGAAGGCAGTCACAGCTGATGATGGAACAGCCTATCAGAACAAACACATTGTGGATCAATAAAACCAAAAATCCTGCCTACTTGACCTTAAATTCACACAAGCTGTTATAGCACTTTGGAAAGACAGATGAACAGTTAATGAACAATCTATTCAATACAACATTAGCCTCTTTGTCACATAATAGTGGACACAGTAACTCTGCAAAATGTGGGCACAAGCAGACAAACCAGTCTCTGAAGCAGTCAAACCTCATATGTCTCATTTCCCCTACAGTCATGAATTCTGCTGCATCTAAGTAAGAGAGGGACAAACATGGCCCACATGTGAGCCATTCACTGCTCTTTGACACCGGTGTTATCATGGGTCACTTACACCTGCACACACAAGTGACAGCTTTTATCAACCTGAAACCTTTAAGTAAAATGCACTTGTGCAGAATGCAGATTGGCTGCTTGAAAACACCCTGCCCTGAATCCTTATGAGAACATTTTTCTCCAGACTGTTTCCCAACTGAACTTGACCTCAGCCCTGTGGTCGAGCAGCGAGGGAGCAATGGGAGTGAATCTATGGTAATCAGCATCACATTATTGCAAAATCAATCTGCTTTGTCTCTCTTTCTTATCCTCACTTTCCACCCTGTTTCAGTTGACGGTGCACGCAAAACCAAGTTGCATATGGATGGTAAGCGTGCGCGCACACACACACACACACACACACACGTACTTCCTGATGGGTTGAGTGGTCAATGCCGCAGAGCCGAAGCCTTGGTTACTCATGTGTGATGGTGCTGTTGCAGTGGCAAGCGACTGTGTGTGTATGTTCTTGTATTTGTTGCCTCTTAAGGGCCTTTTCTCTGGCATAAACACTGACCTTGTCAGGACCAGTGAGGCAGAACCTCATCTCTAAGGAACTGGTTAAGTTTAATTGTGGTTAAGCACTTACTGGCATAATGAGAATGACTGTGCAAACCTGTGTGTGTACAAACATCCAAACATATCTTTGTGAGGACCTTGCAAATATATTTGTTCACTAAAGGGCTTTTTTTTAGGGTTACGACCTGGTTTAGGGTTAGTTACTTAGTTGTGATTGTTAAGGTTAGGGTAAGGTGCTAGGGAATGCCTTATGTCTATGGTGTGTCCTCACTAAGTAATAAAAACAAGTTTGTGTGTGTGTGTGTGTGTATACACCTGTCAGTTTGAGCAAATTCACTCACCTGTGACGTCCTCATTCTGTCTCTCTGTAAGGCATCACTGAGTGTGCTCCTCTCCCTCGCTAAAGCCCAGGCAACGCACGCACACACACACACACACACACACACACACAGTCCTATCAGCCATGGGCAGGTGCTGAGATCACTGACTTCTGAAGAGGAGCTCGCCTATATGGCAGTGTGGACGTGTGCCGTGTATTTTTGCACTCTGTAATGAATGCACTCCCTCTTTCCTCCGTATTACATACTGTATGTGTCAAAGAGGGTTAAAAGAGCATAGAACAAAAAGACGGGGTGAAGGAAGAGTAACAAAGGAGACACAGAGTGAGAGGAAAATGGCTTCTGAGCTGTGCAGTTTCACTCAGTGTCTCCTCATTCTTCCCCCTTTTCTGGGGCATCAGTGTTTTGTTAGACAGCAACGATGAATCCTGCAGGACACAAACTGCCACATACCCGAATGTCCCTGCATTCTTCCATCTAGTGGCCATATACATGTGTGCACAAACATGCATGGATGTATGCAGAACCCGGGATTGGCTTATTGATGTAGTCGAGGGAAATCAATGTCATCAAATGTAATTGTTTTGTTATTTAATGCCGTTTGTTATGACCAGGCCTGGGGGGGAGACAAACCTGATTGCAAGAATGAGGACACGCCCTCTTCCCAACTAATAAACCAGCAGCACATTAAATAAATGATTTAAAAGGTTTTATTAAAACAAGCATCATATGTCTGTGTGACTGTGAGGGGTATGATCAGGTCACTCAGACTGGAACATTCTATGCAGGAAACACAAAAGGAAACCACAACCAGTGCCGGCCCAAGCCTTTGTGGGGCCCTAAGCTGAATTTGATGTGGGTGCCCCCTCCCACCACCTCAGAGTAGCCAGTGCTTGACTATTATTGATCCAAATGTAACACTATAAATTGCATTAATTGTACTCAGTGTGGTTTTACTGACCTTCAAGTGTAAACCAGTGTCATGACTATCTAAATGTATCTATATTATAATAATAATAATACATTTTATGTGGAAGCGCCTTTCTAACACTCAAGGTTTCACTAAATAAGGTCAATCAAACACACCAAAGTTAAGATAAAATAAAATGGACAAATTAAAAAAGTTAAGATGAAATTAAATGGACAAGATCGGCACAGTATATGGAGTTTAAACGTAATACAAGAATTTAAAATGCAGAATACTGAAAAAAAGATGGCTGAGGTGATAGTGGGAGGATGGTCATGATTACATTACATTACATTACATGTCATTTAGCAGACGCTTTTATCCAAAGCGACTTACAATGGAATCAAGTACAATTAGCCAGGGGTGGAATCGAACTTGCGACCATGATGTCTTTGGTACACAAGGTAGGGTCTTAACCACTGAGCCACTCCACCCCGCAAGGCTAATCTGAATATAAATAAATACATTTTAAGTTTTGATTTTATGGTAGACAGTGACGACACTGATTGACACATATGTTTTCTTCGATATGTGAAATTGTTCACAGTTGGTGTAGTGGTGAACACACTTGCAGCAAGAAGACCCTTTCTGCATGGAGTTTGCATGTTCTCCCTGTGTGTGCGTGGCTTTTCTCCGGGTTCACTACAAAGACATGCAATATGGGCATTAGGTGAATTGGACACTCTAAATTGACTGTGGGAGTGAATGGCTGTTTGTCTGTATATGTGGCCCTGCGATGGGCTCGTAAACTGTCCAGGGTGTACCCCGCCTTTCACCTTTTCAGCTGAGATTGGCACAGCATCCCCCGCGACCCTCCTGTGGAGGATAAAGCGGTTGAAAATGGATGTGAAAATGTTCTCCGCACACTGTTGGGGGCCCAGAACAGCCGCGTAGTTCGCTTATGCCTTGGGCCGGCTCTGAGTACAACCCCGGGGTCGTAAAACAAAATGAAAGTAAATGACGTATTTTAGAATTGCCACTCATAGTTTGCTGGACAACCCTTGGTTGACGTCTTCATGTAATTTAATCCCCGCTCAAAGATTACACATAGATTTTCTCGTGTGAAAATTATTTGGTTTTATAAACTACAAAATACTTTTTAACATTATGAGTCAGAGGAATTCAGGGCACTTGCTACGGCCGTCAATAAGTATGATGCCAAAATCAATGTGTTTTGATGAGTAAGAGTTCAAACATTTAATTAGACATCTTCATTTATTATTTCATCAGCAGCTGGATCCTGACCTGCGAGTGAACTGGTGGTTTGATTGGCTGTCAACACTCTCCGTGGGGACACAGGCAACAGATTCTTGCACCATTGCTCATTAAAAGTATGTGTGTGTGCACCAGTTTAAAATCTCTAGATATCACAGTTTAAGATTTCAAACAATATTTTTTAACTTTAATCTAAAAATAACAACACAAAGATAAGCTGCTTCATTACCACAAACACACATAGCTACTGTAGAATAACACACAAACAGATCAAGACAATAAGCTCACAGTCTTTGAATGATCAGAAGCAGATATGTTCCTCGAAAAATATAATTTAACTCTAGTTATATATTTTTCTACTCGTGGTTACTTACAACACCTCTAGGCCTTCTCTGTATTTCTCAGATTTGCCCAAGGACACTGTCATGTCTTCCAATTAATGAGACACTGTGAAAAGTTGGTGGTCACTGAGGTCACCGCTGTGACACACAACTAGTGCAGTTTTCTGTCTCTGTCTGAATGTGTCTTGAGTTTTCTAGTTCATCATGCTGCTGCTGCTGCTGCTGCTGCTGCTATTTTGGCTCAACAGTTGACTCATAGGTGAGAGATGGAACCTGGCCTCTTCATTATAAAAGGTCTGGGCTTAAGAAATGTGGCAGAGTCTGTGCTGGACAGCCACTTAAATGTGTGTCTCACTAGTACAATATTTATATACTTTATGAGAATATTTTATGTCAGTATTTGCATAATTAAGACAGTATTTCAATTTAAAAATTGGCTCTTAGAACACGAAGCACTTCACTTGATTCGTTGATCATTAAATTGTAGTACATGCAGCTCTTTTTGTTGAACACAATCGCATATATTGAGTCTTTCCCTGTTTTAGCCCTCACACACAGTGGTGTGAAGACCTGTTGTGTCCTTTATCATTCCAAACCATACCATACTGTATCACACCAAACTGTACCATGGTGGAAACATGGCTCAGGGGAACCCCAACCCTCGGGTTACAAGCCCAATTCCCTTCCACTCAGCCATGGGCTGCTATCGCTGTGACATTCATTTAGTTTCATAGCAACCTCATAGTATCTTTAGTATTTCAAAATTACAAAAATATAAGACTTTATTTTGAAATTAGGTGTGGCAGCTGTATTTTGTAGCTTATTCTTTGGTATTTTATTTTGAAATACATTCTGACGTCTTTTTGCCCATGAGTGATACAACCAACAATATTTGTTGAAAATCTTTTTCAAAAATGTGGACAGTGTAGTCTCTAAATCATTAGATTCAGTTGTTAAATTCAACCATTAAATATTAGTTTTCTCTTATGTGTAATTTGTTTCCCCTAGACGAGCTAATTTAAATTCTACCACTATATGGTGTCATTAAATGACTCAACATCAACAAAGTCTACATAAAGGATAATAATAAAGTGATCAATGACTTGATTTTTAGGGCCTGAGTACTCACTGTGAGGACTTATTGGAATTCCTGGAATTTAAACATTTTTCCTTTCGAAGTGATCTTAGCCCTAAATGTAAACATAATTCTAACCCTAACCCCAACCCCAAGTCTCAACCCTGGAAAAGCCCTTTTAAGTTCAGACATTTTTCAAGACATTTTTGCTAATTAATCATTTATGTATACAATATTTACGCTTTCAACTTTATTGAAAAAACAATTAAATTAAATTAAGAGGTAACATGACAGGGACAATAAATAATAATTGCAGTACTAATAATAATAAAAATAGTGTTTACAACATCAGTTAAAATAATACATTAAGACAGTGATTCTGAAAGGTTTTATACCAAGTACTACCTGAGAAAATATTGAGCAACATCATTATTACCAACATTAAAATACAGTGGTGTAAATAGGCCGAGCAGTCAGCTACAGACTTGGCACATGAGGGAGATTTATTCCTAATAAGATAATTTGCTCGCTCATCATTCTCCTCTTCCTCGCATATACTTCACACACTGGTATAGTGAAATTAGATTAACATGGAGCAAGAGATATGGTGACTCTAATTATTATTTATTTATTTATTTGTATTTGTTTTATTTTCTATGCATTCCTGTCTTAATTCTTCAGCTCCACTCCAATCACATACCCTGGTATATAATACAGTAGAACAGTTTTTCTGATGTTCCTCCAAGTAACACCAGAGGAAGCTCACGTACCACTGGTGGTACATGTACCACAGTTTGAGAACCAAAATTGACACAATATCAAAATAGTATTAAAAGTATGCGACTAAGGGGGTTTCTTCTTTGAAGAGATCTGAGTGGAGTTTAATTAATACTCTTATTTGTATTGACAAATGTTAAAGTGTTATATGTTCTTTGAATTCCATGAGAAAGACGATACAAATACCAGAAAATGTACATTTGTGAATGTGATATGTGCCATATAAAACCACTCTGTCCCTCTTTGTTTTCCCTCAACTTTATAAAGAAAAATCTTGAACATTGTACATGAAACATACATGTACTCAGATCCAACAGTGTCAAGATAAGTGCAAAATTTAAATTCACAATTCACTAGATTAAAAAAAATAGTTTTTTATACTCCCATTTGTAGTGACAGATTTTAAAGTGCTAGTATATTCTTTAAATGTCATCAGAAAACCCGTGAAATTGGAGGAGATTCCAGAAAACTTGCATTCGTGTACATGTGAAACTTGCAGCAAGATTCCCCTAACGTGGTTCAACGTCAGACGTCATCGCGCTCTTTACGTCCTTCGTGCCCAACGAACGTCATGACGTCACCACGCATCGTTTCCAAACAATGCTCAAGGAAAAGCCACGTTGGCGATCCACACTGTAGTGAAGTCCACATTTTGAGGGCAGAAATAACGCAAGGACGTTAGCTCCTCGCACGCTCTGGTTCCTTCTCGCCTCTGACGCCACATCGGAGCCGAGATGTCATCACCGCCGAAGGAGAAAATCGAAACGAAAGGAGGACATCCCCCTGCAGGTAAAGCTCCATGAGCTGCTTCTGCTGCTACTGTTTGTAAAAAGCTTCCTATAAGTCCACTAGGCCTCTGCTTGTGCACAGTGTTGTGTGTGTGGGGAAAGAAAAAAAGAATCACATGACGATGATTAACAACCCTGATGCAGCGAGTGGACGTGTCTCGACCACGCTCAAGTGGAATTAATGTGCTGTGTTTGCTAGTTTTTCCTCACTTCCTGATCAGAGTGACACCTTGAAGCAGTAAACAATAACGTGTTGTGGTGATTATATTGAGGGTTTTCTGGCCCACAGTGTTACAGATTGGGTGGTGACGTGGAGGTCAGAGGCTCCAGTTTTGTGGATGTTAGCTATAGGGGGGAGAAGAAGGAGAAAAAACAGGAGATAAGGTGTACGTGGACATGAGCTGCGTGGACGTGCACGAGGCCACAGCAGCTGCACCACTGATAGCACAGTACGATTACAAATGCCCCTTGGCACACAACCTGTAATTAGTGGGTGGCCCAGTGAACAC
Source organism: Solea senegalensis (assembly GCF_019176455.1). Lineage (NCBI taxonomy): Eukaryota > Metazoa > Chordata > Actinopteri > Pleuronectiformes > Soleidae > Solea > Solea senegalensis. Next base: position 23,939,949 of record NC_058021.1, read on the forward strand.
AGCAGCATGCAGGTATGTCACTGTGCAGTTATGAGCTCTGCATGGATGACATTCATTATAGTACTGTACAGTACTATTCAAACTATCCACTGCAGTCCTTCATTACCCTCTGCTCTATTCCTATTTATTTGTCAGTTTGTTAAACATGGACAAAAAGTCTAATCCCTTGTATGTGCACTCATACTTGGCTAGAAAAGCTGATTCTGAATTCTGATTCTGATTCTGGATTCATTCTTATGAGCTGGTCTGGAAATGTGATACACGCGATTCACTTCATTGTCCTCGTGGTGAAGTCCATTTTGGGCTCTGCGTTCATCACAATCAATAAATGCAAACGACACATATGACAGTTACTAATGAAATGAATAGAATAACCAAACATAACATTAATACTGTAGCTATTCAGTTGCCACGTATTGCGCAGACCCTCATATTGCACTCCAGATGGTATGGCACAGAAATGAACAGCATACTGCCACAGACAGATCTTCATGTCTGTGGCAGAATCTCATTTAAAAATGCTCAACTAAAAAGGCTTTTGAAATGATTCAGTTGACATTGTGGTACTCTGTGTCTTCCCTGTATTCACAGTGAAGGACTTGGGATGGATCGTTCACTATTCTCCATACTCTTAGGACACACTGCTCTGAAATAGTTTAGAAGGAATCAACCCTTCTGTTATTTTCAGAACTTTGCCAACACTGTAATTTTAGTGCTAAACCTCAGTTGTGGAGTTCAGGGTCAGTCACTATCCCACTATGTTGTGCAATGTAAGAAAGAACATGGTTTCATTTGTTGAGGAAAATGACTTGTGACTCAAAACTTTTTTTGAGGCTTGTCTTTGTGTTTTAAAAGTGAATTCTACTGCAAAAGAAACATGATTGTTCAGCAGTTTCATGGGATAAATACTTCTTGTCCCCACCTGTGCCTGCGCTGCTGCTGTATTCACTGGAGCTGCAACTAATGATTATTTTCTCGATTAATCGTTTGGTCCATCCATAAAATATCAGAAAGAAGAAAAAAAAAATGTTGATCGGTATTGGTTTAACCTGGACCTGATGATGTTCTCAAATGTCTTGTTTTGTCCACAAACCAAAATGAATGATTTGTTTGTTATCCAGAGCAAAGAATCAAACAAAAGCACTCATCTGAACTCATTTATAATGACCCGTAATTCAAACCCACCCCTGCGAGCGCACGCTGCTGCAGCCCCCAACACTCCCCCAATACTCCACAAATGTCATGGTTTTCTTTACTTTATGAACTATTTTAACAATTGTTATATTATTAACAGTGCTGCTAGTGTTAGAGTATTAATGACATACAACAGCCAGTCAGTCAGTAGAGTGGTGTGAAATAAAAACCACTCCGACTTCTTGTTCTTTATCTAAATTATAATAATGTTACATCCAGTGCCATTTGTCAGTGCAAACAGCTTTTCTGATTTCTGGTCTTATTATATTATTACCCACTCATGTGCAGTAGGCTTGCATGTTATCCTCACTGCAGCTGACACTATCATTTGATGCCCTGCATATAACCTTTAATCCCACGTTCGAATTTCAAACAAAAAGTGAAAAGAAAAGTTACGCACTGCAGCTTTAATTGTCCAAACGCTCAAGTGTTTGTTTCATAGGGGAACCCTGGTATTCCCATATTATTGTAAATGTCTCCTGCACTAAACACTTGTGAGCTCTTGAGATAATTTTGTCCATTAAGTAATCAAGAGAGTGTGTGTGTGTGTGTGTTTGTGTGTCACAGTGAAGGCAGGAGGTATGAGGATAGTGCAGAAGCATCTGCCACCTGCTGTCCCAGAACCGCTGCCGAAAGAAGAAGAGGAGGAGTATGCCAGCAGCAGGTAATACACCCACGCAGTCATGTAAAATGGACAACCAGTTAAGACACACCCACTTACTGATATTGTAAGTTGGTCACACCCATACAAACTACACACCAAGCAGCAGAACAATTGCAGTGTTGTTACTTTCCCATAGGGCGATGAACTGCGTGAGATTTTGCCGCAGACCTGTTGCATTGATGGCAGATTCAGTAAACAACATAATGAGGGTATAATTACAGTATTAACTTCAGCAGCGTCTTTCAGCTGTTGCCATTGTTTGCTGCAAGCAGCCTCAGATTGTATGTTTGCATTCTCTGTGCATTATTGTTTCTCTTGTCGCTCCTGTTTCTTCCATCTATAGTTTGTACTGATGTCGCATAGGGATGGTGCAAGGTGCCGTTTCTTGTGTGTGTAATTTTGTGCAACATATTTTATTTGGTCATATTTTTCTTTCCGTTTGCGTCGTGTACCGGCTGCGTAGTATGTGTAGTTTTTGTATTACTGTGAGAAATGCCTGTCTCTGCATACACAATGACAGTTTAAGGGGAAACTAATAATGACATAATGGCATTTTTTGCTGAAATCTATAGTTTATAAATGCTTGAGGCTCTACTGAAACAATCTGTGCACATGGTACACAAAGTGCATTTAGAGCGTGTCTCAAATCAGTTTAGATCGAACCTCCGTGAAAGAAACCACCATGTACGATGTTGATTTCTTTTCTCTTTTTTTCAATAACCAGTATTGATTTCTGCCAGGGAAAATTGATAGACCAAGATACACACACTTGCCATACTCACCTACATCATGTCGCCTCAACATTCACGGAGGCCCCTCACCTGTGTGTGTGTGTGTGTGTGTGTGTGTGTGTGTGTGTGTGTGTGTGTGTGTGTGTGTGTGTGTGTGTGTGTGTGTGTGTGTGTGTGTGTGTGTGTGTGTGTGTGTGTGTGTGTGTGTGTGTGTGTGTGTGTGTGTGTGTGGATTCAGGTGGCATTTTCACACCACATATCTTTTTGTGTGTATATTAATGAGAGGTGATAAACGAGGAGTGACAAGCAGTGTATAGCAATAAGTAAGGTTCAAGAACATAGCCAGCTGTCCAGAAATGTTCTGTGCGTGTATGTCATGCATGTATCCTCACACCTATGATAAATGATGTAGCATGTGATGCTCCACTTCTCGCTTTGCCAAGATAAGTGACAGTAATAGTCTAAACGCAGTCTAAAGGTTTAAAAACAGACCTGGTTGCTTTTAAATTTACATGGTTTCTGTTACATAATTACATTTTTACCTTTTTATAATGTAAGGTTTAAGTTGAACTGCTTTCAGTAAAAACCTTAAAAATATGTGTAAAAAGTGGGTCTTCTCCATAGTGTTTGCCCTCGCCAACGCCATTGTGTCATTTGTTCTGCTCCGACAAAAGTACTGCAGTCTGACTAATCGGACTATGAATCGCATTATCCAGGTATATTAGTCTGACTAAGAAGAGCTCAATTTAAGTTGGACTAACTTGTTTACATGACATTAAGAAAACCGAATTATTGTCTTAGTCTGACTAAAATCGGACTTTTGTGGCTCGGGGTAAAAACAGAAACTACTTTCACTAGAAGTAATCCCAGAGTACCTCTCGTCACAAAAACACTTGAATGACACCAGATAATCTATAAAGTATCATCTTTTTCCCTCACTTTGTCTCATGCTTATCGTCACACTCATAGCTAGAGTCACTTTTTACTGTTTGAATTTGGGAACGGGCCCAGATATTCACATTGATGGATTCCTGTCAGGCATCTGAGATCCAACAAAAAGTCTCTCTCTTGAGTCTTTCGACATTTCACAAACAGTAAGTACACAAATGTGGCCGTCACAGATTGATTGCACCCCAATCTGGGGAAAGTAAACTGTCAGTGAGTGAAAAGTCATGTGGGAGCGTGAGTGTCGTGTCAAACTAGGCCTGTCTTGGTTTGTCTCAGTTGTAGCACATACTGATCAGGGTGTGACCACCATTCCGCACAGTTAAACATGCACTTTCTCATTTTATTGCATTGTGTCAGCAGACATGATGAAGTCTTACTGTACAACAATAAAAGCAACTTTAAATTCCTTGAGCCTCACGTGATGTTGTAAACTTTATTAATCAACTTTCAGGTGTCAAAGCAAAGCACCCTGCTGCTTTTTATGATTTGATTATCTCCTTCCTCTCACTTTAAAAGTGATGAATGTGTTATGAAAAGCTTCACTGGTGGAGGATTTAGGCAAAGGCAAAATGCCTTATTTGTAATTTCACTGTAGAAATTTGTGGGTTGAAATATCCGACTAAACTCTAAGGGGTTTTTGACATCACGGTTCGGTACATTTTCAATTGGGAAAGAAATGTTTTTCATTTATTAACAAGTTTAAATGACTAAACACACTCAACTGTAAGCATAACAGTGGCTAATTGCCCATAATGTCCTGAACGAAGGACGTGTAAAATAAATAATATTGCTGTATCTACTGCAAACAAAACTTAAAGGTGAACGTGAAGGTTTCCAAATAAATACGCGTAATAATAAAATAAAGAGCAATTCTAGTGCAGCATGTAGAAAACATTTATTTTTAACTTGACATTCAGTTAGTGTCTCAGTCATTACATTTTCAACCCATATATATCTTAATTTGTTATATATGAAAGGGAAGCCATGACAAGAAAAAGAGATTTATCCAAATTCTTAATAAAAACTGCTTGAATGTCACAGGGTTTCTGCATTTGCACAGATTTTGCGCGTGTACCCGATGATATCCACATTTCAAATGAGTTATCGTGTTCGACCAAAGTAGTTCACCATGGAACAGAGCTGACGGAGATCGGTGGCTTCTCACTTGCATTCTCCATCTGTGCTAACGTCAGATGTTAAAACTCGCGCTAGTGTCAGTTGCTTTAACGGGTCGACGACAACATGCGAGACTTGGCAATAGTGCACCGCTACCTAGTAAACTGGCTGTTTTGGGGGTTTTTTAGACGCTGCTGTCAAAGAAGAGGAATCACACATTAAAAATAATTACACGAGCACAGGGAACACATTTTAAATGGGCCCCAGTCTTGATACGCTCCTTTTGGCCTGATGTTTTATCATGCGTCCGCTCATCCCAAAAAATATGCCGAGTACCATTGATAAATACAGTGAAACTCACCTACACACACACACACACACACTCTGTCCCTGTATGTGTCAGACTGATGGACGTCAAGCAGGTGGCTACTGGGTAAATTTCACATTAGTAGCAGCCAGTGAAGCGTTGTAGTCAAGGGAACACCTGCCGCACCACATCTAGCTGAGATGGACAGATGGGGCGAGAAGGGAGAGATAGGTGGCTGGATGGGGGGACGACGAGAAGAAGGGATTATTATGGTACATAGGATAAGTAAGGGGGTGCCGTGGTCATGTGAGGACACAAAGAGGCATTAGCCGGTAAGAGGGGAGTAATTGTAGCAGAAAGGTGACTGGATACAGACAAGAAAGGGTAAATTAAAGCAAACTGGTGTTCCAGCAGAGGCTTCTCTCCCACTAACTGTCAGGTGAAATGTTTTTTTCTCAAGTGCTCCAGGCACAAATCTACTGATTATTTAGGCAAAGTGTCTTTTTCTCTATAAAAATGTGATGTTCTATTGAGAGTTAGAATCAGGAGCGGGAAGAAAGGCAAGTCGGTAAAGCAGCGAAATAAATAATAATACATTTCATTTTGTGGCGCCTTCACTTTACAAGGAATTGTTAAACATTCTGTAATATATACAACCGTGCAATAAACTCAGTATTAAGTGAATTATGTCACCAGATGGAAAATGATCAGCGTGACTGTGCCAGTTTAAACAGTTGGAACAAAAGATGGAACATGGATTTTTTTCCTCATGTCACAAGATATTTCTCATTTTAAAGGGAATAAAGCGAGCAGCTGTTAGTTTTGATTAAATTTATTGACTGTTTTTTATTCGTTATTTTATGTGTGTGTGTGTTGTCATGGATTAAGTTCTTACACCTGACAGAAAGAGCACTCCTAATTTTCTTGTATGGTTTTTAATGACACGATGGATGGGATTATCAGCTCAGCTGAAATGTTAATAAACCGAGTGCCTCTTCGCTATAAAGATGTGATTTAGCTTCGTGGTGGATGTGCTCCTTTCTCAGAACAAGAGTGGATGCTGCTGTATGTTCTTGTATTTGTTAACTGCTTCGGACCTTTGACCAAAACCTGGTCCTAATGAGGCAATAATAATCATTTCTGAGGACCTGGTTAAGTTTAGGGCTAATATTTGGATTGTGTTGAGGTTTAGGATTATACATTAACTGGTTATGGTGAAGATTAGGGATGACTCTTTGTTTAGGCTGTCCAAGGGAAGTAATTGCAGTGTCCTAAGAACACTAGCTGTGCAGACCTGTGTGTGTGTGTGTTTCAGGATAACACTGCGCATGTACACGGTCTGTAGGAGCTGTAGTTAAAAGTGCAGTATGCTGACAGCTCATGGTGAAAGTTAAGAGGAGAGAGAAGGAGGAGGTGGAGGATGTGGAAGAAAGACAGGCAACAGGCATACGTTTCCATAGCAACCACTGCCTCGCCCACGGCAACAAAATTTCAGCTCTGCTGAAGCATAGTGGGAGATGGGTGGGGTGTCGGTTATAATGCCAAATAAATACAGAGTAGGAGAAGCAGACAAATGCATTTGTGAACATGTCACTTTTTAAGTTATGCGTGCAGATTTGCATTCGGTGTCTCCCGCCCTCTTTTTCTCTCTCCGTCTTTCCTCTCCTTTTTTCCTCCAACTCCTCTCCTCTCTCCTGCCACAAAGGCAACTCCTTCCCGGGATTCCTTAAAGTTCTCTACTGCCCCCTGCAGGCGAATCTCCTTCCCTCCCGGTGCAGAGCCAGCCCGGTTTTCCCCCTCACAGAACAGCAACTGCTGTCGCTTTTGGTTTGTCTGTGTGTGTCTGACCTTTTCGAGGCTGTGCGTACAATTTCACCAGGGATGTTTAAAATTGTGTCAGGGGCACAATCATGTGATGAATGCTTTTGTGCTGTGGATCCAGATTAATGTGTTCAGGCCTGATTTTGTGAATCACTGACTAAAATATGCCATGTGTTATCTCTGCAGGATCCTGATACAGTTTTTATTGAACCACCAGCCTGATTTTTCTGTCTGACTGAAATGACTAAAAAAAAAATTAGAGTTTGAAAGGAGTTGGAAGGAATCTCTCTGACAGTATTATACCATTACTCATGTCTTTTTTCTGTCTAGATGTGTTTTTTCTTCCCAAAAACCAGTACAATTTTGAGAGTAACATACCTATCCTTCCTCAGGATTATTTTTTTTTATTATTTTATAATGGAAATAGACATTTTTCAGAGCAAAAGCATGGTGTGATAGCACAGTATGGTGGACACTGTCTCACTGTGTGAATATATGTCCAAATAAGAGTGTCTCACTCTGCCAGATTTCACTGTAGGTGCTCCTGGAACTGAAGCAGCTACTGTACATAATGTCAAGCATGGTGTGGAGGACAAGTATATATAAATATGCAAACTGCATTGTTGTTATCAAGTATGTTTACAACCCTGTTGGAATAAACCTGGGACCCTGAAATGCCAGCACACGTCATCAGTTAGCGATCAAGTGTGATACCTCTGCCATGCTTCACGGCAGCCAACGAGATGAGATCGATATTAAACCTTTTATCAGGTGTGTTTTTTTTTTTTTATTCATCTTTATTTTATAAATAAATCCCCTGTTAACTCTGCCTCTTGCATTTGCAGAAAAACTACTTAACAAATGGATTTGTAGTGTTGTAGCCAGGATTGATATGAATGAGGAACACATTAATACAAACTGCTGTAGTGAAGTGCAGGGATTTCCAAAGTGTGGGCTGCAACCTCCCAGTGGATTCTGAAAGTATTACATGTGGGATGTGAAAGGTCATTTAAAAAAAATAGTGGGTTTGCAATTACATTTATGTGGCTGGATCATTTTGTACTATTCACAGTACATTTATGAAAGTTCAAATGTTATTTTCTGCCTGGGAATACATAATAAATATGGAAATACTGAAGCCTATAGTGTAATGTGTCGATCACAGGTGTGATTTTAGGTTTTGGTGCACTGCAGATGATTTTGGGAATGATATCGTTCAATTAATTCAATTTCTAACTTAAAAAAACGTAGAGGTGTGGGCAAGAAATCCATGTTGACATATCCTGTTGTTATTTCCCATCCACTGTGTTGTGGTGTATCCTCATTGGATACCATGGAAGCGGAACCTTTGGTTACATAGAGCTCTCTGATTGGACAGAGGGTGGTGGGGGGTGGAGAGTGGAGGGGTAAATGGCGATGACATGGTGCATTCTGTAAGCAACCTGTCAAAACTCTTTTCACACCCTCACTTTGAAAGTAAATGGATCAGGTGGCATATCAATCCGAGAAGGTTATGTTATGCGTGAGAATGATTGCTTATATAAGAGATACAGGGTGATGGACCCATGTCTCATCTCCAAGATGTAGGCCATTTGAAGCGACCGTATGTTTGTGTGTGTGTACTTGTGTCGGTGATCCCTTTAGGGCCTTTTTTTGCATAAATACTGACCGTGTCAGGACCAGTGGTCCTCATGGAGACCAACACTGGGTCCTAATGAGGCAGAATCTCATTTGTGAAGAACTAGAAGTCCAAGATTTGAGTTGTGGTTCTGTCATGTGTGTAGGACCTGTCAAAATTGATATCATTATCTCGATTTAATAAAAAGTCGTCTCTCTCGAAAATGTCTCAACACAACATTGTAATGAGATTATGAGACAATAGATGTCTGTAATTTCTCCTCCCGACTTGTGCAAAGTAAATATTCTGATTGGGATAAATAGCAGAAGGCTACTCTGTGCCAAGATGTTGATTGCAGAGATGGCTAATCATCCGATCTGTGATTAAGAAGAAGGAAAAAAAAAGTTGTGCATGAATCCTAAAATAAATCCTGACTTCACAAGCAGATGTTTTGGAATGTGTTCGGACTCTGGCTGCTGAGGGCCGCTGCCAGAAACTTTTAATCTTCTCAACACATTTAGGTTATTAATGAGGTAAGCATTAAGTTGGACATGCTTGCTCTTGTAACTAATGTCTTTGACTGGAGTTTTGAAGGTGGCCACCACCACAACTGTACTCCTGTGCCGGGGGGGGGGCGGCGATGCCATAAATTTAGACACTGCTCGTTTGTCATGTCAAGGTCGATACTTACCTAGGGTTCCACATTTTTCCTCCTCATTTTTTCTCTGCCTCTGTCCCTTCCTCTACGTTCTGAATGAGTGCCCACCTCCCTCTTTTTTTTTTTCTCCTCTCACTCTATATACTGAAAAGTATATAGGTATATCAGTATTTTTGCTCCTGTGTCACCTTCCCATCACACTCTATTCCCTCCTTTGTCTGCTTGACCTGTCATTACCTCTAATCCCCCCCTTTCTTCTTATTTTTTCCCTCTCCTCTCGCTTCCCAAATCCTTTTTTTGTAAACCTCTTCCTCTATTACTCTCTTTTCCAGCTTTCTGTCGCCTCCTTCCCTCTCTCCTCTCATGCTTTCCATCCAGCAGCTGTGAGTCCCACTGTTTGGCCAGGATGAATGGGAGCTATTTAAGCTTCTGGCAGGTCCATCCGTGTGTGTGTGTGTGTGTGCAAGTGCGCATGTGTGTGAAACTCAGGTTTTTTTGCGACATGTGAGAAAGCTTGTGCCATGTTGTTGTTTTTTTTTAATGTATCCAGATTAACTTGTAAATGTTGCCTGAACCTGCATGGTTAGTTACACACACACACACACACACACACTCATACACACACACACACGGTCAACACAAAGTAAAGCTCAAGGCACACCCACGTCTCTGCTTACACTCCTTCATGATATGACTCTAAAGATAACTGTTATTCTTCCTTTTTTTTTATCTCTTTCTCCTTTAGTCCACCAAAGGTACCCGTCATTGTGTCGGGAGTGGTTACAAAGGTAAGAGGTCCACACCCACACCAGTAGCATTGAAATTAGTGTTAAGGGACTGAAGTTTATATCTGGATTGTGCACTCTGTGTAGAGAAAACAATGGGGAATAAAATGACTCACTGTGGCAACCGTTAAGGCTTGCAAAATACCCTTAACACTCATTTAAATTGAATTGCATGCCACTATTTTATATAATAAAAATGTTATGTAGCATTTGACTGTACATGTGTGGTTTTAAATCTCTTACATAACCTTACAGTAAGTGTGTGTGCTTTAAAAACTGACCATGTGTGGTTTTAAATCTCTTACATAACCTTACAGTACAGTGTGTGTGCTTTAAAAACTGACCTTGACTGTGTGTGTGTGTGTGTGTGTGTGTGTGTGTGTGTGTGTGTGTGTGTGTGTGTGTGTGTGTGTGTGTGTGTGTGTGTGTGTCGGACGAGGCTGACTGTTTGCAGAAGATTGTGGTGATATCAGCAAGGTGGCAGGCATCCCATTTATCCCCCCGATCCTTCTCTAGAGTTCCCATTTGGCCCCTATCACTGCCATCAAGCGCTGCACAAAGCCTCAGAAAAAGCCTCACAGGAACAAAGTGAAACACTTTGTGGTCTAAAGTTAAATAAATAAAACATTTCCCCAGCTCTGTATTTTACATATGTTTCTCTTTGGACGGTAGATTCAGACTGCGGCTTTATAATGCTTTTGTGTATTAAACATTACATGTATTAAACTTACTTCTTTTCTCCGAGCCAAGATCATACAGATATAAAATATCCATTTACAGTACATTACTCCAAAAATGACACAATATTAAAGGAAGCTGGACAATATTCATAAAAATCCACAATGTATTGACTGAGGAGAAGTACTGAAGCGTTCCGTCTTCATATTAACTTTTTTATTTCATCGTTTTAATACATTTTCAGTGCGATGTACAGTATGTGTGTGTGTGTATATATATATATATATATATATATATGTATATATATATATATATATGTATATATATGTGTACTTTCCATCTGAACAAGTAAGTAAGTATATATAAAAAAAAAAGTATCACATTACTTGTTCAGATAGTAAGTTCAGCCATGTACTAGAATGGCGAGAATAAAGTTGGAAACATGACTAGTAGCCAGTCACAGCGCTTCTATTCACAGTGTTCCTCCGTAATAGAGTTAATTTGTCTCGTTTCTCTCCCGTGCCTTTTCATCACCGGGATGGAGATAAAGGGAAGGTTTGAGCCTCGGAGATGAGACGGAAGGGCAAATGGAGGTCAGGTCCATCCACATCCCATACAGTTAGCCATGGAATTGGCTTTAAATGAGAGAAGCACACACTGTCAATGTTCTATGCCCACCTGCACACACACACACAGTGAAAAGGGACAAAACTAACTCACACATACAGAGAGGATTAGGGTCAAGCAAGGATGGGGTGGGTGAGTCAAGTTCAGGAAAAGGCTTAGAGACTCAGCTGATGTGTGTTTCCTTATGTGTGCATTTATAGAGCTTTGGTTCAATTGCTTTTATATAATTTAGCTTCACATGAACCAGAGTCCGTAATACACATACTTAAGTAAAGACTCAAATCCAGGATCGCAGACCAAAACTATTAAACTGCTAATAATTATGCTGCAAAATATTGTGTTGAAGGTATGCTCATCATAAATGCTGCCTCTAAGCCACTTTACATTGCATTTAAATGCAATTTTTCACACCCACGTATATGTGTAACATTGAGGAAGTAAGAAAAGAAAAAAACCTGTCACATAGAGAGTAGAAGAGTAAGAAAGAGAGGGATAAACATGAAAGAGAAATAAGTGATGGAAGTTTCAGATTAAAATTCTGTCTTCCTTTTGTGGAGGATCAAATTCCTGCCTGATCCGATTTGATCAGCGAGTCTGTTTATGGGCATTTTGCTTGGAACGAGAGATTGAGGTTGCGCAGCAGATGAGCCAGATAAGTGCTGTGCCCTTTGTCCATTTTAGGGATTTCCTGGTTGTCGTGATTTTTCAGGGAAAACTAATTTAAATATGGGCCAAAATGTCCACCCTACTTAGACACTAATTTTCATTACATACGTGCTTTTATAAACCAATATTAGGGCAGTAACAATAAATATTATGAGTATTTTTTGTCGTGTTTTTTTTTTTTGCATTAGTTGAATTACTCTGCTACACTGCTTTGTCCGCAATGTCAAATATTGACATGGAGCAACTTACTGGTAACAGTTTCATCACCGTCACCACACTGTTCAGTCATATGTTTGTAGTAGATGTACAGATAATATAAATGTCCTGCTGGACCTGATTTAATCTTGTCTGGGGTTTTCAGCATTGAATCCTGTCCCCCCCACGTAAATCAATATGACTGATAATAACTGATTACTTTCTCTGGTTTTATATGTTTTTCTTTTATAAATGTCAACATGTCAATGTCATTTTAGAAATGGTTTCATCTTCATAGACTCATATGATTGAACTCATTTTAATGCTAGGGCTGTGGCTGTTGTGCTTTTCCATGCACAGTGTAGTGGAGCGCCACCATCTAATTTCAATGTGCACTACTGTCCTTGTAACAGGAGAGAACTAGTGGCGAATTGATTTATTGAATGAAGTGTGTCAGACTGGACTATGCCAGGTGGCAATATGCCCCTGTTTCAGCTTGTTAGAATTAGCCGCTTTTTGGTTGGCCGCTACGCTACGTTAAGTTACGTTATAGACCAAAATGTCCCTTTACTGGTGGCTAGTTAGTTGTATGGCTGAGCAATTAATCCAAACTTGTGTTTAAATTGCGATCATCATATAAAAACAATATCATCAAAACAGAACGGGAGCTTTTATTCTGAAAATTACACTTTTACTGTTATGTTCAGTGGAATCCATGGGTTTAACACACAGTGTAAATAACGATAAAGACAATATAAAGGTAAATTCAAAATGTTGTGTTTAAATCCCCTTTTTTTAACATGTTCATGCAAGTTTAAGTCATTTAATAATTGTTCAGTAGTACTATTCCAAGTCTCCCTAACGTCTATAAACTGGAAATATATTTAACTCTTTAAGCTGATCAAGCATAAATTTGGTCTCCTCATCAGTCCAAATTGTAAAAGCCTGATTTTCCTTGTTTTTCTTGCTGATGTCGCTGCTTTCTGTCAGATTTCAGTCTGATTTAAAGTACATGTACAATAGTAATTTACTCATAACCACATTATAACACAGTAAGTTGTTGTCTTTCCAATGTCATGCAAACATACTGACCAACATTGCCGGTTCTGTTTGCACTCCCATGTCCTGATGACTGACTGATTTGTGTTCAGGGTGATCGGGACTTCACCCCGGCCGCTGCTCAGGTGGCACACCAGAAGCCTCAGCCTGGTGTCCCCAAGCTGCCCTCTGCTCAGCACATCAACCAGCACATCCACCAGCCCCGCAAGTGAGCCAGGCAGCACGCTACCGTGGCTATGCTAACTCCACCAGCCGGCCTTCCCCAATGGAACACACAGGATGCAGATGTTTCCCCCTCTAGGCACAGATCTCCTCTAAATAATGACAGTAATTTTTTTTTTTTATCAGGCTGTTTCTTCAAATATGCAAGGAATTTGACAGCAGCAGATGTGTAATGGTAATATTGTCACTGTAGAAGACTCGCTCTTAACGCACCTGCTCTTATTGTTGCTGAACATTTATATTCTGCAATTGTGGGTCCACTCCTTACATGAGATTGCTGCAGAAGTTGTCTAGTCTTAAGATGGTGTAAAGGGGCAGGGAGGGGTCTTCTACAGTGACTATATTTCTCAGATTATACAGTATATATATATATATTAGAACTTGATCTTAGATCTGAGTCTGTGGAAGAAACTCTGAATCCACCTGTATGCTGACCAGTACCGTGTTGCCACAACCAGCCGATCACCACAATTTGTCAATCAGGCCAACTCGCCAACCAATCACGCCGCGGTGATGCGCCGGGGCCCAATGACCAAAAGAACCAAGTTAACCGTTTTCACCCTAAACCAAAAACATGGATAGAATTGTTTATTCGGAATCACGTTTGACTGTTGCCAAAGTGCACGTGTGCAGCAAGGACCAGAGAGAGTAAAACTAGACGGTAACATGAGAGCGTGAACCAGTTATTAACCCAAATGCTGCGGTTACAGCAGCATTGACAAGCATTCCAGATGATTTATCAGATTGCAATTGAAGATGAGTTAATATACTCCGCTTTACATGTGCCCCGCAAAGGGAACAAATTAGATTAAAACAGGACCTATTTTTCTCTAACGATACAGTATATTGCATGTCTTAATGTCCCACTCTAAATCCGTTGCTGCAGTTTCCTCCTCTTGCCTGTATTTGACAGAGGTTCCATTGGCTCTCCTCGCAGTGTTAAGTCATTTTAGTGCAAACTCGACCTGCTGCGTCGTAAAAGTCGACAGCTTTTACAAAACGCACACCACCCTTTTCCTTAATCACATGTCCCCTTCCACTTAAGTGTCATTTGTGACAACAATAACGTTCAGGTTTCCAGGAAAAAATTAAAGAAAATTTACCTTGCCAAGAATGACTGATCTTGTGTTAATTTAATGAAGTTAAAAGAGTTTTATTTTTTTTTCTCAGTTCTTTTTTTCATGAGAAAATTGTTCAAATTGTACAAATCTTTAGTCATTAGGTGGACTTTGGTAGTAGGTGTGGTTGTCATAGTAAATAAAGATATAGACTATCTTGGAAAATTTGCCTTTGTTTGATTGAAATGACGAACGGACCAAACTCGAAAGAGTTGAGTGGTTATGAAATTAAATAAACCGGTTTCTTGATGGCTCCAGTGATACAGTGCGGCGTTATCCACACTTGAAAGAAACAATTTCTCGCATACTGTACATCCTCCTCGTCTGGAGTACCTGAACATCCCATGGTGAATTAGCACCTCACTCTGAGGGATTAGGGCTCAGCTGGCGTTTTCAAATGAAACAGAAGCATCTCTCCAAGAGCTGTCTGCTGTTTTTCCCCCTTCGGCGCACACGCACACACACACTCCGCGCACCAGGTGTTGGTGCGTGTAATCCATTTTTACACAAGCACTGCACCAAGGTGTTCTGTCAGCTTATGTTAGCCCAATAAAGCAGCCAGTGCTGGCTTAGTTGGTTGGAGTGTATGTCAGAAAGCTGAAAGAGCGTATTAAAGCAGACACAATCTCCTTGACTCTCCGTGTTTGGATATAGTTTCCTCAGTGTGGCAGAGCTCTCCTCCCCCTGCCATGCAGTATTACTCTGACTGGGCGGAGTGAGAGCACCGCTGCAGAAAATGCACCTGTGGTTGCATGAATTATACAAGAAAGAAGGTCAATTGGGCACAGGGTGCATTTGCAGGTCTTGAAAGTCCTAAAATGTATAGACTTTTGAATTTTTCCAGACCTTGAAAAGTCTGAGAAAAATACTTAAGCTCATAGTAACTTTTTAGAGTCTGCACAACAGCATTTTAAGCAAATAAAAATTGATTTTGTTAGCTGGTTGCATGCATTTACTGGAGTGATATCCAAGCAAAGCTCATGTTACATGTTCCACTTTGAGGAGGACAGTCACGAAGTGTGGGATTCGACAGAGACACCATGATACGATATTATCACGATATTTACTGGAAAATACTGAGCGGTATTGGGAGTGAGCACTTGGCACCATCTAGTGGCCTGAAAGGTCAATAGATTTTTATATGCTAATCCACGAAAAGAGTGTGTTTTATTTGTAACTTTGCTTTAAAAAAAAAAATAAAAAAAATTGATACTTTGTGTCTCAAAAGTGATATAATATCACCACACAAAATATCGCAATATTTCACTGTATCGTTCGGGAAGTTATGTTCAGGAATGGAAAAGATTGTGAATTCTACATGCATGCATCTATCCATGTATTCATTCAGTCATGCTTTTATAGTTCTGACTGTGTCCTTGGTGAGACATGTTTGTGTGAAATGTGTGTACTTTTGGCAGTTACTGAAGAAAGAGGGGATGCAAGTGTCTTAAAAAACAAAAACAAACATGTTTTCTGGTTTTCAAGAAGAGCCTGAAGGTTTTATTTGGGGAAAAGGACAAGCTATTTGTCTGTAGTCTAAAACAGTTATGACTCAGAGTAAGTCATCGCTAGTCCAGCAAGTGTTTAGTTAGTTCATAACACTAACACTTAAAATATGTCAAAAAAAAAAAAGGTAAAATGCTCCATATACATTCAAATTGGCTGTTTTTTTACACTATAAGTCTATAGAAGCTTTATTTCAGCTGGTACTTTCACTGATTGGCTCTCTTTGTTTGCTCTTGGAAAACAAGTTATATGTTGAGGTCAGTCTGACTCCAAAGTGTTTACTTTAAAGTTTTTTTTTCCCAACACCATAAAACAGTGAAGGTTATGGCACTTTACCCTCAGGACCTAGTCATTCTCATTTAGAAGCACTTTATTACATTAGCCTTGAGCACACACACACACACACACAGACAGCACTAGCTATTGCAGCCATGTGGACATCAGGGACATTAAAACTGGCTACAGCTAGTTTCAACCGAAAACCTTTCACGGATTCTTTTGGTTTGCTCCAGCAACAGTGCGACAGAAGAGGTATTTCAGTGAGGTCAGTGCCATTTTGGACACGCTCTAGGTCATTTATGTTGATAACATATGATAAGATAAGAAGTTTATATTATAAAGTTACACTGACACTTTTGACCCAGAATCACTTTTATTTCTTCCCCTACATTTTGAACAGTTTTCCCAACATCCCACAAAATCACACCCGTTACTTGTCAAACAGTACGTTTTCTGAAAAACTAACCCATGTCATGCCGCAATGCTGTTTCTGCATCGTCTACTAACAGGTGTAGTGCAGCCCAAAATCAGGTTTACTGTCACCAAACTTCCCAGAAGATTTTCTGCTCAAGTTTTCCTCACTTTTTTTTTTTTTTATCAATGAGGTCATTTTAAATTCATCATCATTGGTGCTGATTTAATTTTAAGACATAATAATTTATTCATGCTTTTTTAGAAATGGAATTCATTAGGAGGGACCCACTTTAATGGAAGAATCATATGGCTTTTATTTCTGGAGGAATTGGGATGAATAATATTTGGGTCTTGTTAAAAGAAAGATAAGATATGGAAAGTATTATTTGCAAACATTTGGCTCAGATTGTATCAGTACTGTGTAATAATCCCTTAGATGCAGTACCGAAACCAAACACCAGAGAGCCCCTCCCCACTCTGCATTCTCAGGTTTGACAGGAGCTTTCAGTGCACATAAAGATTCAGGTCATCCTGTCTGACTGTCACCCTGCAGCGGTAAAGCATGACATAACACATGTGGCTGTTGCCTTATTCATTGGGTCACTTCAGAGATTCTGTGAGGGATTTAGGTTGTGCAGGTGCTGACCGGGCCTGTCGTGTCTCATAATCTTATATTACAATCCGAGCCAACAGCTGTTTGAGCAACAACAATGGCCTAAATATTATCTGATGCATTTGGGGGTAATAGTTTTTGCATTCCATTCCAACACACTAGCATGAAGTTAGTGAAGATGAACGAGACACAAAATACTGCACTGTCGGCGATTCAGTGCACACGAGGATCGTCTTGTGTTAAGTGTGTTAATTCTGCAGCCATTTGTATAGAGTTCAACAAACAGTGCAGTTTGTTCGTCCTTTGTCACGTGCAAACGACTTCCTCTGGGGAGCATCTGTGAGTCGATTGCCACTCTGGAGTCAATGAAGTTTATTCAAAGAAACAATTTGGCTACGGAATGCCCCTATAACCCCCTTAGTAGCTCATCACCATTTATATTAGACGCGCACTCTTGGACGGCACTTTGGCTGCAATCACCGCAAGGAGTTAGGACCGTGAAATTGTCCTCTCCAAATCCAGACAACGTTGTATCACTGCTTTTCCTCATTGTCAGTGTGTGTGTTTAAACTCGCTGCAGGGAGATGACCTGGTTTTCATCACAGGACATTTTTGTCTTTGTCGGTGAATGACAACACACCTTTAAATTGTTGGCTTAATGGCTATCACGCCCGACGTTCCTGTTAGCAGATGTCGTTGGGTTTTTTTTTATTTTTGATTCACATCTTCTACATCTTGCACACACCAAACGCACACATCTCCTTTGCGTGACGCTATACCGCCAACATAACCAGTGTTAATTTGGGTTTTTTCAATACAAAACCACCACAAAAGTGCATTACATCGTTGGTTTCAGTCTCAAAACAATAAGACTACAGAACCTTTCCCGCAATGGCCGATGAAAAGTCCATATTGAATAAAAAATAAAGTTGTCACCAGAAAGCATTAAAATCTCTAATATATATATATATAAAAATATGTAAGTAAAATAGGTTAATAGAATTATCATCATTAAGCAAAATAAAGGTATCTAAAATGTGTCCGTCAAATGACAATAATATCTATAAAAGCTTATGTTTAAATTTCAGAGTGTCTGTGTTCTTTTCAAGACATTGCTCCACAACCTCTCCATTTCTTTAGGAAAATAGATGGACGCACATCTGCTTTGGTTAGGGTTGCAATTAGTGTCTTCTGCTCTACAATAACAGTGCAGCACACTACAAGAAAAGAAATATATATGACAATTTAAAAAGCAATAAATACGAAAAAAAAAAAAATAAGTTATCTAAAACATTTCAAGTATCAAATATCCTGGGTTTTCACTGTTTGACAGTGTAAAGGACACTGAGCATCACCAACCATTATACAGATCTGCTGTAAAAGACCAAGAGCAAACAAATCCATCGTCTTCGTCTTACTGTTGTCTTACAGAAACTCTGCTGGTCATCTCGCCCTGAGCGTTTAAGATTTTAAAAGGTTGCAGAAAAACACAAATGTGTTCAACCTGATGACCTTTCCAGCATAAAACCCATGTTTTATGGTTATGCTTGAGGCAATTATATTATTATTTCCTTTTCCCAGCAGTGAGGTGTCTCTTGGTTACAGCCTCCAGCCTCCTTCTCTCAGCCTCCTCAGCTTTTCTCCTTTCTTCTTTTAGCTCCTTGTACCGCCACTTTGGGATCTGCAGCAGGTTTCCTCCTCCATCTTTGGCGCTACTTTTCCTTCGGATCTTTTCCGGTTCATAAGTTGGTGGCGGGGCCTTGGACACCCTGAGTCTGGGGATGCTGAAGCCCGGCCTGACGCTGCTCCTCCTCATCACCATGTGCACGGGCATGAGGCTGGTTCTTTGCAGCTCCATAGCTTCATGACAAGCCACAGTACCCAGGCTGGAGCTTCTGTGTCGAGACCTCAGGCTCTGGGTCTGGAGGCTGGCCCGGCGATCCACTGAGGTCTTGGCCACAAAAGTGACCCGAGAGTTCTGGAAGAGTTTGAGGTGGCTGTCCATCCTGTCCGGGTTGGCCGAGTGGAGCTCCTTGGCACGCTGCTGGCGGACGATCTCGGGTACTGCATAACGCCGTTTGCCCACGCCTGGGGGACTGTCAGGACACACCTGAAACAAAATCAACAGTCCTTCAATGTCAGGTTTTTCTCCTGACAAATATCAGTAGCACTGCAAAAGCAAAAACAGGCATCATTCCTGGTGTTTAATCTATGATAAAAAAGCATGGCTTAGTCTCCATTAGTGTTTTAATATGGAATTTATAATCTTGAATTAAACCTCTTATCAGATAGGAATTAATTATAAATAAATAAATAATTCCTTGCATGATTTGTATCCTTTCATTAAGACTAATCCTATGACAGCAGAAGAATAGTTTGATGACAAAATATACATTTATTTTTCTTTCCTTAGTTGTTTACTTGTACAGTATAAAGCCGCTGTGACAAACCTTTTTAGTCATTTGCATATTAACACAAGACACGCAGCATCAACTGTCAAACTTCAAGTCTGCGGAACAGGTTTTTTTTGCAAGACTATTTGGTTCCGCTCAAAAGTAAATATGCGAAGTATGTATAGATACCACAAGAGAAATAATGCAGACAATGTACTGATACTCTTATCTCAGCATATTTGTGGAACACTTGTTGTTTTATGCTGATTACTAAATATAAATAAGTAATGTAACCATAAGCTGGAGCTCCATTACTTACTGTTTGGCAGGCCACAGCGAGGAAAGGGCTTCTCATGGCCGTCGTTACAGAAACCATGTGGTCAATCACGCCCTCGTCCTCGGGGTTGGTGACATTAGCGATGCTGAAAACGTTTTTTATGGTGTCAGACAGGCGCTTCAGACAGCCACGAGACTCCTGGGCTTTGACGACTAGTGAAGCCAGCCGGGGCCACTCTAGACTGGGGGAGCAAGTTTGACGTAAAATAGTCACAGTGACACGCTCACATGCTCATTTTATGCACTGCTATTAGTATTTTCCAAATGAAAACAACTGATATTACAGCTGTTGAACTTCCATTATCCTCTGTTGAAATACAATTGAAAATGTGGCAACATAGGGATTAAAGGGTTGAGTTACTGCACATGATAAACATAGATCAACAAGTAAGTATGTTAACCTGTATGTATCACGGTACTGGTGGGGACAGGGTCGTTCCATCAAGCGTGTCATCACCCAGGCAGTTTCATAACGGCCCGTAAATAGGGCCCACTCCCTTGCAGTCAAATGTCGCCCGCAGTCTCTCGCATTTAGGGAAGCACCTGGTAGACAGAGCGGGTGGATACATTAAGTGATGAGGTGACGATGCTGACCACCACAACTCCACATGAGCCAAAATATGCTCTGTAATTAAATAAAATATGTCTACATGTCAAAGTTACCACTTATAGGACAACAAACATTTGCATAAACACTGGTCATTATTCAAGTAGTCTAGAGCCTGGGGGCGGGGGGGTTGGCCAATCTCTGGGGCAGAAGTCGCCGAGGTGGAACCCCAGGGGTGGACGAGATCCGCTGTAACATCAAGACTATGGATGTTGTGGGGCTGTCTTGGCTGACCCACCTCTGCAACACTGCGTGGTCATCGGGGGCAGTGCGTGTGGGGCGGCAGTCTGGGATGGTGGTTCCCATCTTTAAGAAAGTGGACCAGAGGGTGTGTACCAACTATCGGGGGATCACGCTCCTCAGCCTCCCTGGAAAGGTCTACTCCTGGAGAGGAGGGTCCGGTCGTTTGTTGAACTTCAGATTGAGGAGGAGCTTATGCCCTTATGCCCGTGTCCCCAGGGGTATCCTGTGGGGGTGCTCCTGGAGGCCTCCCTGGTCAGGTGTTACGGGCATGTCCTTCTGGGAGGAGACCTCGGGCCAACCCAGGATACGCTGGTTATATATCTTGACTGGCCTGGGAACGCCTTGGGCTCTCCCCGGAGAAATTGGTAGAACTGGCTGGGGAGAGGGCGGTCTGGGCTTCCCTGCTAAGGGTGACGCCCCCGCAACCCAGTCCCATATAAGCAGAAGATAACGGAATCTGCTTCTAGAATCTAGCCAGTAGTTTGTGAAATCTTGACACTCAAACTTTGGATACATTATTTTAATGGTGTACATGAAATCCTCACCTGCCATCATGATTGAGCGCACACAATCCACCCTGCCCTGCATGGCTGCTTTCATCAGTGCAGTGAAGCCGTGACAGTTTCTCCTCTCTATGTCCAACCCAGAGAAGTAGTTCAGCAAGTAGTTGGTGATTGTTATGTGGCCTTGAAAAAGCAAATAAAAGGGAGAAGTTACTGTGATTCACATTTCACAGTCTGTAAGCAGTGTGTTGGCTTTATAATAGACCTGCTAAACACTCATTCACGCCTGTTTGCTATATTTTAGACAGATCCACGTCAGTATAACCGCTCCTTATTCACTTGGAGTATTTTTTTTATATATTCAACTGTGTGTTAGCATTAGTTTCATTCTGTGTGTGTGTGTGTGTGTGTGTGTGTGTGTGTGTGTCAGTATTTCATCACTACCATTAATGGCCGGTGTAAATGTTTATGTGACCCTGTGGTTTGTCCATCTCTTACCAGCTTGAGCAGCAGTGATGAGAGCAGTGTTTCCTTCACTGTCCTGCCAGTTGACATCCAGATATGGACACTGTGACAGCGCTATGACCACGTCCACGTATCCTTGGTAACACGCAACCAACAGCCCGATCTTATATTTAAAAGAAAGAAAACATGACAGAAAATACAGTTAGAATTATGAGGAAAAGGTTAGAGGAAGTTTAGGGAAAAGGGAAAAAATGTGTTTTGCTCTTTTTTTGCTACAAAGGTCATATCTGTGATTATGCCTGACATAAACACCTTGAATTTGTCTCTCCATTTGTTGTATACTTTTGTATGTGTTTCTGTGTTTATTACAATTTTAGGCTCTTTTCTGGCATAAACACTGACCTTGTAAGGACCAGTCGTCCCCATGGAGACGGAAACCTATTTCATAAACTAATTTCTGAGGAACTGGTTACGTTTAGGGCTAAGATTTGAATTGTGGTTTGGTTAAGGTTAGAGTTGGGCATTAACTGGTTGTGGTTAAGTCTTTGTTTAGGCTCTACAAATAAATGGGAGTCAGTGCAAGTCTTTAAAAGGATAACTGCACAAACCTGTGTGTGTGTGTGTGTGTGTGTGTGTGTGTGTGTGTGTCGGCAAATGTGTAAATGTTTGTCTGTGAATGTGACTGAAAATTTGCATTGACATTGAATTAGTTCCAGAAGGTGCACACACTAGCCAAAACAAACACGTTTACAAACACAGGGAGGAGAGAAGAGGCAGAACAACAACAACAACAACAACAACAACAACAACAGTTCTAAACTGACACATATAACATTATCATGCACAGAAACACATATTTTTACTCATTGTGTAAGTGTATGAATGGTTAATTCATGTTTTCCCCCAAAACATGTTTTCACATTAAATAAAATTTAATGTTATTTTATTTTGTTCCTCTTCCAGTTTCTACATGACAAAGGTTCGTATTATAAGCTTAAGAAAAAGCTTGTGTTTAACGGGACAGGTACATCATTTGGTTAGTTGCTTTTTAAACTTAATCTTAATATAATATAGTCCGGTTATAGACAGAGATCCACAATGTAAGTCACAGGTGTCTTGGTTAATCAGGAGTTAGTGGACGCACCTGTGTTCTCCCACAGCTGAGGGCAATCAGCCTGACTGTGAGGTTACATAGGCAGGCTGGAGATTCCGTGCACAGTTGATTTTTGTGTCCTGAGAGATTTTCTGTTTTCAATGAAGTCTGAGTTGTTTACATTTGGAACATGGGCTTCTTACGCGCCATGTATTTTCTTTCCCTCCCTGTCCAGTGTCTCCCACATGGCTATCATTCAGATCAAATCAGTTGGGTGGCTGCGGGGAGTTTTTCTTTCCCCACTGCCACTCTTTAGAAAACCTGACAGCCCATTTGTTGCAGTGTTTCGTCAGTTTCTCAAACCGTGACTCTGACCTTCAGGTTTTGTTTTCTGGAGAAATGTAACAGCCCATTAAGATACCAAGTGGCCGTGCTTCTGCGATAACACCATTGGCTATTTGACGTGACTAGCGAAAGCCACATTAGCTTTAACTGAAAACTGAAGTTGCAACAAAATTGAACAAACAATGACACACACACACACACACACACACACACACACCAACTATTAATTGGCAAACCAGCAGACCCAAATGGGACTTTTAATTAGTGCTTTAATGAAGCCAAGTGTGCTGCAAATGACAAGCAGTCAGACCAACTCATGTCAAGACAGGCATAGACACTGCACGCATCAGCTGCAAGATAAACACCTATGTATTCTACTGAGAGTAGTCAACAAATACTCCAGGCATTTTCATTCTGATCGTGTGTCCTCAATAAGGGGGAGACTTCATGCTGCACTCTCTTTAATAACGTGTTTCCATTGTGTGGAATTGAATAAAATATAGAATCCAATTCAGTGGGTAGAACACTTTTACAAGACACGGGAGCTGAAAGGCTGTGTCGTGCTTTAGCTGCGGAAGAAACAGAACACATCAAACTATCACCTTTCCATTGCTGTGACAATCTGATTGATGTGACTGCAGGATATGTCAAAGTATAAATGGGGCAGTGGCAAACATGGCAAGTGGTGTTGAAGCCAAAAATAGATATCAATTAGGTGACATAATGAATTTTGACGTTGCCTGGTTGCCTTCATCTTTACATTTGCTGCCCATAGAGCGGAGGTCAGATTATTGTGATGTAGACAAGATCAAACCTGGGATTTTTTATGGGTAATATAGTTATTTGACATTATTTGAATATGTATGAATAGTTAAAAATCTGATTTTCCCTTTGTGTATTTATGACTTAAGTAAAATGGTGCAATTTGTTCCACGTTTAATATTCCTTGAGCTTCCGTGAACCTGCACCTGAGACATTATGTTCTCCTCATACAAGCATTTATCTGATGTACTTGTGGCTATGTAACTCTTGACAGGGATTTTCAGTCACGGTTTCAGAGCACACTGTGTTACTCAACTCGACTTCACTGGCGTGAATGTGATCAAACGTTCTGTCTCACTGACATGAATAAATATAATAATGGGTAGGAATGGTACAGAGAGTGCCTGGAGGTTTAAACAAGTTCACAAAGTTTGTGCCAACCTCCCACATATACACACACACACACACAATCTGACAATATGTGAAATTATAAGGGTGCAAAATAGATCTTTAAGTAAAACCTCAGGCAAAGTACCTTCAGTTCAGTTAATAGATCTTATATGAAGACTGTACAATTACTTTCACACCTATTACCAACATGTTATAGGCTGATAAATCCTGTTATTTTGAATAGTAGCATTTTATTTCTTAAAATGTGCCTCTTAAAAGCAAGCTATACAACATTTTTTTTTCAACTATATCTAACCTAATTATTGATATCAAATACTAATTCATTTTATTATTAATTCCAAGGCAAAGGGAATTTTTTCTGATTTACCCGGGAATTTGAAAAAACTCTGCGTGTTTGCACTGAAATTATACCTACAGAAAAAACTTTCCCTTCATCCAAAACTTTCCCAAAAGGAAGTACCTACTCCTGACTAGTGACTTTTCAGATTACCAGGAACTCTAGAGGGGGCGGGACTTACGACAAGTAGACGAACAATGAGATGCAGGCTCTTTTCAGCGTATTTATATTTGAGACTTCGAGTAGTTTTCTGAAATTTTGAGGTGTGGTGGAAACGCAAACCACACAGATTTCAGATACAGAATTCTTTTCCCCAGCCAAATCATTTCCTTCTCATAAAAGTTCCTGGAAATGTTGGTAGCAAAGTGGCTATTGATGCCCACATATAATACAATGCATATATTATGCTTTGATGGAAGTGAGAGCCAAAATTGCAGTTTGAGTGTAGCCTAACACTTGTTTGTACACTGTATATTTTAGCCTTACTGTAGGAGCTGAGCTGGAAATAACAAAATCAAATAAAAAAAATACACAATCTTGCCAGAAATCCATGCCATATGCATGAACGCAGCCAAAATAATCAAAAAAACGTGCAATGTGCACAACAGTCCCTAGGGGTTCTGGCTCCATCAAGCCTGACTCAGGCAGCTGTAGGTGCAGTCACGTTGATGTAACTCTGTAAGAGTTTTAAGGGGAAAAGGTGGAGAGAGAGGTCTGTCAGTGGAGTAACAGGATGATTTGTCTCGAAGAAATTCACTTACTATCGCACCACTCCAGATCGCTCTATCTGGTTGAACCTAGACTTTTTTTCCTCCCTCACTCTCTCTGTCTCACATGCTTTCATGCACATTCTTGGCAAACCTCCAGTCTTGCTGTGATGTACTGTAGAAGCATGCCCTGCAGCATGTCTGGGGCAATTTCTTCACACAATGTCCTATTTTTTTCTGCAAACATGTACAAACACATGCATACACACACAAGCATTATGGATACACAGTCACTGTCCTCTGATTTTGACACAGTAAGTAGTGAAATACACGCACGGCAACTGCAGAGAACACATTGAATTGGAGGGGAGGGGGTGAGGGGGCAACAGCACTGCAGAATGTTATGCACTCAGTGAAAATCTCAGGGGCTAAATGGATAAAAATATCAACACTAGTGCTTCAACAACCGCGTAACAATCGAGAGAACTCCCAGGAATGGATGAGTGTGTGAAAACGTAGATACAGTACAAAGTACAGGGAAATTTTGACCGTGAGACTGTAATCCTTACCATTGTGGGGATTATGTCATTTGTCTATACAGTGGGGAAAAAAATAGATTAAGACAAGTATGACATACTGATACTGACATAACCGCATACAATAAGTATGGAAAATGTAACTACATGGTTGCATAACTGTTGGTTGGTTGTCACCGGGATGCAGAGCTAGAGTTCAGTAGGGTGACAGCTGCAGGAAAGAAGCTTCCTCTGAACCTGCTGGTTTAGGTGCGGAGAGACCTGTAACGCCTCCCGGAGGGGAGTGGGGTGAACAGTCTGTGGTTCACCCCTGCCTTCATTGTCTGCCTCAGCTTCACAGCGCCTTGTCTCACTCACAGTGCTGTGTGAGTGAGAGGGGGAGTGGCTACAGAAGAGCTTTAACTGATATATTTAACGATATCTTTTGCATTACTTATCCAAACAACGTCAAACTTGGCACTACACTTACTCGTGCCTGTAGCGAGACATCGTCAAGTCAAGTTTGAAATCAATCGGACCATCGGTTTGAGAGATATGCGAATAACACACACAGACAGACATTCCGGGAATTTATAGATAGATGCCAAGTATCCATTTTGTTTCCTGAAGCTGTGATGTACCCTTTCAAAACATTCTACATTTGGAAGTAAACATCTGGCCTTTTTTTTTTTTTGGTTCTTTTAAAGCCCAATGATTAACTGACTAGTTCCTGCAATTGTTTTCCTCCTGTCCTACAGTAATGCTGATGGTGTCAAATGTCCACTAATGACTCCTGTTTTTTTAATATTTCAGACGATTATTTCAATGTCCAGTTGCCTTTGATCTCTATGATACATAATAGTTAATTATTTGAATTTAAAGTGATGACTGGTAGCAGTTCACAGCCACTCCATTACTGGAGGGATAGCTTTATTGAACAAAAATATTGTGCAATTTAATGCCATAAGGGATCTATATGGTATGCATTAGGTATCTGCAAATATTGGCTTTAAAAACACACCAAACACACCAAGATCTGCCAATATCGGCAACAAATCCAATATCCTGCATCATTATAATTCCTTATAAAACTATAATAATTTGAATTTGCTGTCAAGGAGCTCTAAGGCAGTCTGCATACATATGCACACAAACACAGAGTCAAGAATTATGTCAACTTATTATTTAACCGTCTTGACACATAAACACAAAGACATTTACAAACACACACATAAGGCATACTTGGTCGGTAATCTGGGGGATATCCAGAGCCAGCAATAGAAAGGCTTAGCCTTATCAGTGATCGAGACACAAAGAGAGGGGGAGGAAGAGACAGAGAGAGAGAGAGAGAGAGACACACACACAACTGTGTATTTACAGTTCATGTGAGAATGATGTAATTATTGGCTCCAACAACAATAACACAATATCCACTGTAACCTCCTAAAAATAACCTGTAAATGATCGACTATGATATCAGTCGCGTCTTATTTGAATTATCGCCATCATAAGCAGACAAAACGATCCGATGATAAGATTAACTGATTAACTTTAGTTGGCGCTTAAATGAAAGTTACTTTAAATTGCTCATAATCAATACAGATTTTAAAATGGACACAACTAATTAGATGCTAGCTTTTGCTCATTCTTGTCCACAAACATGGCATTGTTTTTAAGTAATGCCTTCACATACAAGTACCCCCCTCCAAAAAAAATCCATCCATCTTCTTCCACTTTATCCTCCACATGAGGGTCGCGGGGGGAGCACTGTTTTAAAGGACTCCCAAAACGCCACTTCCATGTGACTAAAAGCCTAATCTCTGTGGGACTTTTCCCTAGTTAAATAAATATTTAACAAATAAAAAGTTTACATTCCTTTTATATTTTATCATACACTTTTGTGTTCAAATGTAAAGTGGCTTCAATCACATCAGTGAAAGCATCAGTGACGGAAACTGCACACTGGGCCATGTTTCTGTCAATACCCTCCCGTGTTATGTGTCTTTCTGTCTGCAGCTGGACATTCACATGGCCGTGTCAAATCAGATGTGTATGACCGTCGCTTTGATTTTTCCACCTATCTATATTTGCTAGCAGCAGCATCACGCTTGCAACCGCGCGCGGTGCCAAAAAACGCCATGTCTTCCCTCCGAGAGCCCTTCGCTTAGTCCGGTTTGCCTGCTGACGATCTGTGTCAGACATCCTTGTTGCTCGCCAGACGCTCTGTTGTCGACTTTGTCGCACGCTGTTTTGACGGGCATGGCTGACGCATACTGTGTCTGTGGTTTGTCAACCTATTTGCATGCATGAGCATGTGTGGGTGCGTGTGTGTGCTGCAGGTATTACTCGTGTTGTGGGGACATAAATCTGTTGGTACAGTCACATTATGGGGACGTGTCTTCTTTATAGGAACAAAAAGCAAGTCCCCCATAAATGACTGCATTTTAAGACGAAGACATGAGGTACGGTTAGGGATGAGGTTGAGGTTAGAGTTAGGCCAGTAGTAGTTATAGTTAAGGTTAGAGAAAGTCTCCAGTCAATACAATGTGCTGTGAAGTCATGGAAACCAGACATTGTGTGTGTGGCACATGGCCTCATTTAAGTTGATTGGATTCTGTGTGTGTCTATCAGGGTGTGTGTGTGTGTGTGTGTATGCATGTATTGAGTTTTCATGTAAGCATGACAGCTTCTGCACTCAATTTGGGACACACACACAGTGTCCTAAACAGGGTCAGAGGTATC
Organism: Solea senegalensis; assembly: GCF_019176455.1. Lineage (NCBI taxonomy): Eukaryota > Metazoa > Chordata > Actinopteri > Pleuronectiformes > Soleidae > Solea > Solea senegalensis. The sequence goes on from NC_058021.1 coordinate 23,968,627, forward strand.
AGAGGACACCATTATGAGTTTAATTCAGTCCATACTCCATATTTTAGGACAAGCATAATCTAATGCATCACAGCCACTATTAGAGTCACAACACTGACATTATTCCGACATTACTGTATAAATGTATGTACTATGATGTGATCGAGGAGAATTTAATACAGTATGAACACGTTTTTACTACATTTATTAATAATAATACCATCTTTTGTTAACACCATGAACACACGGAAAAAAAGTTGAGGAAATTAGATAATTCTAATTCAGGCTGACAATGAAAGTATTTAAATATCTCAAATTGTTTCTCCAATGTAAGAATGCAATACGGATACATATTGAACTCTTGCTACATTGCTACAAAGTTATGTCTGCAGAGGACTCAAACGTCTGCACCTAGTGGTGGATTTGTTTTAAGACGAAGGAGAATATTGGTCTTTACGTTGTGTTTCACATATTTCTAGCCCGAATTAAACACATTTAAAACTGACAACACATACAGTGTTTGTTTTTTCCTTTCTCCTCCATGATTAACAAAAGCTCCCTATAAAATGCTGACAAGAGACAGGGCAAATAATGAACACAAGTCTTACCTGTAACACCCCTCTTTGTCTTCCACATCACATTGTCAGGCTGTCTCAGCTATATTCGGACATTTCAGGATGTGAAACACACACACAAACTGAAACTAATGAGCTCTGCAGATTTATTGCGACATGTTTCCACTGGATGTGTTGTTTAACCTATATTGTGTCTGTGTTTAATGTACACAACCCCTGAGGTCAGAAAACGTTGAGCACACATCCTGGTTATCTACAGAAACACATCGGTGTAATCTTTTGCACATATCACTGCTGCACATACATACAAACACACACACACACACACACACACACTGTATGCAAACATTTGTTGTGGGATGCTCAACGAATTCATTATAGAGCCTTCATCTCACTCTTTTTGATTTTGTGATTAGTGTGTGTGCGTGTGTGTGTTTTGTAGGGATGGGAATCGGTATCGGTTAGTATCGGTATCGGACCAAAATCACGAGATCGGATATCATATATGCCGCATGTTTCACTATGCACAGACTGTAAAAGGCATTTTAGCTGAGTCATGTATGACAACAATGTTTGTTACACAGTTGGAGAATTGTGTCTTTGAAATGATTCGGCATGAATGTGTTGTTAATGGCTTCATAGTTCATAAATGGTCTAAAATGACTGTATCAAACTGACATTGGCAGAGACTCGAGTTTGGCCAATCTTTCCTACTTAGACACAGATTTACACACACACTGCACATACTGTATATGCTGTCTAATGAAAATGCCTGAAAACACAGACGATCAGTCGTTGCATTCCAATGATGTCACACCACTCTCGTCTTGCCTCATGAGCTCATCAGTGATCACATGCAGTTACAGTACACACTGAGACATATGAAGTGGTGAGAGAGAGGTGTGTTTGCAGAGAAGAGTGGATGAAATGGAAGAAGAGACAAAGACAGGCGGGGGCGGCCTCGAGGTCAGTGATGTTCGGTGTCAGAAATATGCTGTCGCCAAAGGCAGAATTACTGTTTTGCAACTTTATATCTGTGTGCCTGCCTGAGCGTATGGGCAAACTTACTTTATAAACTTTCTCTGGATAAGGAAAGAAATAATTCTGACACACTTAGTTACAACACCAACACAATAAGATATGATTCAGCCTCGACCTCAGTGTCGGCTTATTCATAATACTGTCCAATTGAATAAAGACTAGTCCAGCATTCCACACTTGCTTTATCTACAAGGTATAAATGGATACTCATTGTGTGTACTGTACATTGATATGTTTAAGAAAGCAGTAATTGTTTTTAAACCAGTATATATAGTGAAATTGGTAAGATTCTATTATACAACCTGTATGTGTGGTCTAATATAGTGCAAAAGAAGCTACTCCATCACTGTTTCTGTCACTGTCACACATTTTCATGTTACCCAAACCAGGGAAGGAAAATATGCACACATGACCACACACACACACACACACACAGATTCCCACTCATACAGAGCACTGTTTGTTCTGCTGACTGACTCCCAGCAAATTTGTTTTTAAAGAGTTTGCGCTGGCTCTTTCTCCAAAAACTGAGATAGGCCATCACACAAACACTGTACAAAGAAAACACTTGTGTAGTGTGAAGACTTATAAATAAAGAATGCACAGTCGCCAAAAACTATTTCAGAATAAAAGCACATCTAATATTTAAAGCAACACAGTATGAAAGTGTCTATTCACTGCAATCTCCTTCTTGAGTAAACATCGTATAATTTTTTTTGTGTTGTTAACTGCTAACATTCATTGAGGCTGACCAATGTATATTCATAATGCGACGTACAGAGGTCAGACCAGATACTTTCACAAGGTCTGGAAATAAGTAAGCGCTAATCACAAGCTGAGCTTTAATTATTCCAATGCCTAATGATGGTGAGGCTTCTAATCTGAACTTGTTACACTGAGGGGCACGAATAAAGGACTTCAGCTGCAATGTGTCCCGATGTCTTTTATCTTTTATGCAAAGCACTTTAAAATTGCCTTGCTGTTGCCTCTTTGTGAGTGCAGTGTAATAAAATAAAAATAGATTATCATGCATCATCAGTGTCGTGAATTTCCATTATAGAGATAAAGGTGAATGGGGAGAGTTGTTCAAATTTCACGCAAGTGACCTGAAAATCTGTCGAGATTGACTTATTTTAAAGTTCTATAAGGGGGAGCCTGCATCTTTAAACTCCACACTACTGTACCAGTAATAACAATAGTTCATCTGCTTCCTCTGGATCTGTAAGCCGGGCAACATTTGCATAAATATGTAAACATTTCCAGAAAGCTTAGGGATACAAAATAGATACAAACTGTATGTGCCAACATGAAGGTAGAGAATGAACAGAAAGCTCTACCAGAAATAAAAATAACAATAATCAGTCCATTGTGAAGGAATTAGTGAATCTACTGGTGAGACTAAAAGCTAAAAACAAAAGGAGGAATCCCTCTCTTCCCAAATGCTTAAGTGATGGTGGCCTTCATACAAGAAAGAAAGGTTTTTGTTGAGAACATAGCGACCATTAAGATGCATTATTCATATATATATTCATATATATATATATATATTCATATATATATGAATATATATATATGAATAATGCATCTTAATGCTAAATTAAAATGTTAGCAGTTAACAACACAAAAAAAATTATACGATACCATATGCTTGCAACTGTAGGTTACTTCTTTGTCGTTTTCCTGACTATTAACTCTATACTGCCCCTATGATTTCTGGTGGTATTGCTCCGTTTCGTCCGTCATCGTGCACCAAACAGGGGAGCGCACGATGACGCAAAGAACGCAAAGTTCTCCATCGCTGTCTTTTGTATAAATGGGCCTTAAGGGTTGAGGGTGTCACTTGTTTGTGATGTTGGGTTATATAAATAAAATTGACCTGCCAGTATTTGCATGGTAAACACTAAACACACACTCTGGCTGGGTGAGTACAGTACAAAGGCTTACTCTAATGATACGAAAACCAATTACTATTAGTTTTAGAGCAATTAATAGGGCCGAGCGACAAATAACAGGGGGGTGAAACGGCTCCTGGCACAAATCTGTGCAAGAAACCTATTGTTATCCTTCAGATTATTATTATATCTGTGGCTTTGCAGTCATTTTTGAGGGGGTTAACATGCATAAAAACTCTTGCATGGAGGTCAAGTCTGGCGAGAATGAGATATCGGCATCGTTCCCGGACCTGTGCGTTGCTCAAGGGCTCCATAGCACCCCCATATGTTGAAAACAGAGGCATACATTTTCCACTGAATTTCCCGGAACTTGGTGGAAAGATGTTATCGACCAAGACGAACAAAAGAGTCGACCACAACATGGCCTCAACTCAACAGGAAGTCGGCCACTTTGAATTGTGGCATCCATTTTGCCAATTTGCACCCTTTTCAAAGAAAATTATGATTAATACATTTAAGTTTGGCCAGTGAACCCTCACATGTTTCACTCTGAACTGGATCACCAATAACATGAGTTTAAATGAATTTAAAGTAATTCTTGTTCAAAGTTTCACATCATTCCCTGCTCACCCTGTGGTTCCTGTCCGTCTCCTTGACCTCCTCCTCCTTGACTCCGTGCCGCATCATTAACCGGACAATAGCCGCGTTGTTGGTGCAACACGCCTGGAAAAACGACAGAGGCTCGGGGCTTTCCGGGGATGGAGTGCGCTCCGAGTCCGCAAACGCGTCGTCCGGCGGGTAGAAGGAGTCGTCCGACACGATGCTCCGACACTCATCTAAGTCCTCCAGGTCAACTTCTTCAAACTCCTCGTCCTCCTCTCCATCACGCTCTGTGCACGAGTCCAAGTAAAACTCATCGTCAGAGCGGGAGAGCGGCTCTTCCGCTATGATCGGGTGGATTTGGGCGACGTTTTCCCCGACTTTCTGCTGCTGCAGCTGGAGCTGCTTGAGTCGGACCATCGAGGCGCCTCCTCCATCCCTGTCGTCCGTAATCAGCACCATCTAACCCCCAGGAACTAGGGCACTGTCCTCCGGGGCAGAGTGCAGCCTGACACGGGGGACGCAGACATGGGACTCGCGGTCTCTTTCCAAACACCAGACTCTCGTGGATAAAAAAAAACAAACAAAACTAAACAAAAACTAAACTCTCACATCGTCCGCCAGAGCCTTAATGACACGAACTCTTTAACCTCTGGTGCCTCATGTAGTCCGGCATGTCGCGCGGGCAGTTCGCGGTCATCTTCGTGGACCTGTTGACATGAGTGCGCCCACCTGAGCCGCGAAAGTCCCGCTCAGTGAGAGTCGCTGCCTCCTCATCCGGTTACAAGACACGTGCATGAACATAGAAGACAGAAAGTAAAAGCAGGACGCACAGACGCTCCATGTGGGCAGAAGCCTGCTAACCTATAGTTGTCTAAGCCGATTAAAAGCGACTGGGACCGGCCTCTCTCTCTCTCTCTCTCTCTCTCTCTCTCTCCCTCTCTCTCTTCTAAGAGATTATTCTCTCTCACACACACACTTTACAGTAATCTCTCTCTCTCTCTTTCCACTATGAACCATTAATATTTATAGAATATAAATGTATGAATAGACTATATGTTTTATTTAGTCTTTTATTATCATAATGTCTCCCTGACACATGTCATTATGTTGTGTCTGACTTTGTTAAAGGTATAGTTCAGGATGTTTTGGGGTTTTTTGTTGTTGTTGTTGTCTACAGCAGGGGTCTGCAATTAAATTTGGCCTAAGGACAATTTATAATTTCTAAGCAACTGAACACCAGGCTAAAACATCAAATCTTCATCTTTTTCATTCGATCTTGGACAAAAATGGCAAATTTAAGAAATATGTTGGTTTAAAAGACTGTTATAGTCTTAAAACTGCTTTTATGCTCAGTGAAAATAGATGTTCTTCTTTATTATTAAACACCTTATTAATAACAAATGATACACACATTGACTTATCTTCTATCTTCACTTACAACTTGCAATGCATGTCATATAAAAAATAATATATAGAATAAATATTGTGAAAAAATATTAATTGACAGAGGCAGTATTCATTAAGTTTCTGCTAAAGTACAGTATGTCAACTTTCACTAATCAGTAATAATTGGCCATTGAATCAAATGATATTTGGCTGATTTCAATTATTGAAAAAGGAAGCAATCAGTCTGATTAATTTACTGTTATTTTAAATTATTCTAATGTGTTTTTATTGCAGTTTTAGGTCTTGTTCTTAGTGTAATCAGTGTCTTATCGTATTAATAATTGGTGAGACAAAGACAAGTTTCCTCCCCGGTGGACAATAAAGATATTATTTTCTAGTTTGTATTGTAGTATTCGTTTTTTACTAGTAGTAGTAAACTAGTGACATTTTCTTCTTTCTTTAATTTATATATTTGGAAAACAGTAGAACAAAAGTTCACATTTGAATGAACATTTGTACATAACCAAATACTAACCTTGATAGACATGGATTGAGACTGTGTTATGTTGGTTGCTTTCGTGCGTGTATGTATCAGTGTGACATATCGTCAAGATTTAAAGTTCAAGAATAGACTAATAGTGTGAGTGTGAGGTGATCTGCCGGGATCAGGTGGCACTGCAACGTCTTACAGATACGAAGGATCTCTGTATGTGAGCTGGAGAATGAATTCTGGATTTTACACGGGCCACTGCAGAGATGCCAACACTAAATAGGACATTCTGATAAGTAGTCATTATTATTATTAGTTAGTGATTGTAGAGGTGACTAACAATGTACTGTAACAGCCAGATATATTCTACATAATGATCCCTTTTCTCTCAGTAATTAATAACATCGCTTTGCTGACATCAGCTGTAATGAAAAAAAAAAATTGCCCCAGTGTGTGTGCCATTATTATACAGACACAATAACAAAGACATGGTGGATAATAACCGTACCCATAATCTGCCATATTACGTCTCGTTAAAAGATAAATACTGTATGGTAAATTAGAGTTTAGGTTAAAGTGGAAATCCTCTTTTCACTCATTCATTAATGTCTTCACTCTCTCATGAATGACTTATGTTGTAAAGTAATATTGCTTGGCAACGAACTGGTGTTTTAGGGCGATAAGAGGAAATAACTGGAGTCGGTTAAACTGAGAAACCTGACGTTACCTCAGCACTTGCCATCAATCAGTAATACATAAGAGCTGCGTTATGAAACCATTAGTGCGTTATCTCACACTGTGAGTGGCATTAGTGAGCTGTAATTAGTCCGAGAAACAAAATGAAGGAAATTATTAATACATATGAGGAACATTATGAACGTGTTCCTGTTGCACAGCTGCTGGTGGTTTGTAGTTCATGTTCATTCAAGGACTCTTGAGCCTCGATCCCAAAAGACGAGCTGCTGCAGAGCAAGTTGTTGTGCTTTGTATTTAAGTGTAAGGCGGGAAGAAACATTACATTGACTTTGATGCGGACGGATTCATATTCTGTCATTTGCACATGTAGCCGTGCTAGACTAAGACGAACTGTAAATAGCACAACATCATTACTTGAAGGGCCAATTGTATGGGCTCAATCTGGCCTCGGAGCAAGATCTAAATCCCTCGGACAGATAATCATACAGAGCTGACCGGAGCCCTTCTGTAAATGTGTGTCATGTAAATGTTGAGATTTGCTCGGTCCATGGCTCAGTCCAAGTTCAAAGCTCTGACAAAAACTGTGAGATGTGAAAAACTGAGTTGTTGTGGCACATTAATTTGGGGCGGGGGGGCAGGGTTGGTATGGTTGCTGTTGCCATCTCTTCATTTGTTTTAGTTAGAAGAGTAATCACATATTGTAATCTGACACCCTCTCTCTTACAGTTGACCATACAAAGTTCACAGGCGGGATAAAATGGGTAATCTGGGTGACAGTAATAGTACAAATTATACTGTACCTACTAAAATAAATTTGTTCTTTTCACACCACAAATCTGCAACAATCATTTCCAAGCATGTGTAAGAGGAAGGATACAGTTACTGATAACTCTCTTTGTAACTTCTGTAAAACATCAGCAAACATGCTTATGTCAGACACAACAAGGAACCAGGTCAAGAATGGCTCACTATAGACAAGCAGTCGTTGGGTACGTGGAAAAACTGTGTCACAGACCCGATGACTAGTTACTTTAAAAAAAGGGACGAGCTTCTGCAGCTTCTGCAGCTCACAAAAACACGTTTTCGTTCTCTTACATGCCTGCATCCCAAATAAACCTCATGAGTGCAGCACAACTTTGCTGCTGGTACGTTTAAACAGACTCCCCTCATTCATTCATTCATTCATTCATTCAATTTATTTATTCCAACTTAAAAACCACAAACATCCATAACACTCCATCACACCATGGCCTCCTCCATGGCATACCTGGAGCGGGAGTGCTGCACAAAGATCGTCTCTGTGTCTCCTCTTGACTCAAGGACTGAACTGTTAGGTGTGTGTGTGTATGAGTGTGGTTATGAACTGAATGTGTCGCTAGAACCACGTGTTTATATCTGGGCTGTGAGGGGTTGTGTTTGTTTCTAAGAAGATCTGCCTGGAAGTGTTGTTTCTTTTTCCTTCCTCTTTATCATCAAGGCCTAATGTAGTAACTATTAATTCACTCCACTTTTTAAAGGCTCCTCATTATTGCTTTATCAGTTAATGAGGCCCGGCAAAAGTTAAAGAGACAACTGAATCTAGGGACATCGCTTTTTCTCCAAGTTAAATATGAGAAAATCAATAATCCACAAGTGCTAATTAAGTCATTTGAAACATCCCTCACTGGCCCTTAAGGACTTTTTGAGACGCACACATTTAAAAAGCCTCGACAAATCAACTTTATTTATCGTTAACATATTCTGCAAATGCTCCACGACCACAGACACAATCAAACAAAAAAAGATTACGTAGAATTCAATTCAAGAGATAGAAGTCACAGCACAAGACATAAATCTGGGTCATCATGAAGAAGTAAAGACTGTCCACACACACACACGCACCCACACGTAACCTCACTGTAATGGTGAGGCTGAGTGTTTGTGGAGGTGTTTGTAAAACTAACGTCTGCAGGATACTGGCTCCAGTGAACACCACAGTAGACTGGAAAATTCCACCACCGCCTCTTGACATACACGTAAATGAGATCATCTAATCTTCACAAGGAGTTTGAGTCTCATTAATGAATGCCACACCTGCTCCTGTGTTGTCACAGTTAGGGAGATTATAAAATTATGGTTTCATTAATGAGATAATGAGGCTTACGAGGAAAAGAAAAAAACAACAACAACAACAACGTTTTGGAGGCGTTTGCTTGACGGACTGGTGCCTGTCGTGGGCAACCATGGCAACCTTTGGTCGCTCATCCCACCTCGCCATGAAGACGGTCACGAGTAGTAAAAACTTGTGTTTCTGGCTTTCTTTATAGGATTACATCCACGCGCGTATCAGACCCGTCTTTCACTGTCACAACACAGCTTTAAATATGAATTCCCTCCCTATTCAGATCGTGACGCGTCTCTGGTGAGGCTCGATGAGTCCAGAGGAGTGTGCTCGCCGAGGATGAAGTCCACAGGTCTTATCATCCCATTTTGGAGCTCCCTGAAACATAAAGTGAGTAGTTAAACATCTATAACATATATAAGACCACGTCAGTTCTATGTATTACTGCTATAAATGAATACACACTAACAAAAACAGCAATATTTGACCAATACAATCATACAATTTCTGAACAAATGCTGTCAACAAACACAGTGGACTGCAGTTGACCCGACGGATGACATCCATGTTCTCGAACATGACAATGCATGATTCATGGTTTCCCCCTCCGCTTACCCTGACATCTGTTACACAACAGCTACAGAAAGGAATGCTAAAAGAGAGCCTTTGTATTCACTCTCTCTCTCTTCTCCTGACTCTTTCTCGCACTGCTCTGATACATTCATCATGTCCCCGGAGAAGTGACGTTACTTGAAGAAACATTAAAGCTTGTGCAACCAGTTCCACCCTGGAGCCGAGGTCCCTCAACCACCACAACATCTTGCATGCAATGACGTCATGGTTTCTACCAAATTTCCAACATCCTGCAAAGGTGGAGCAGCCGAGTAGCGTGACACTGCATGATCAACATTAGTTTAAGATAAGCCCGTAGATACTGTGGGAATAACATGTCATTGTTTCTTACTGTAAACTGTGAAAGGGCGGAATCAGAACAAGAGGAACACTCCTGATCTCGCTGCCTGTAATAGTGCTTGTAGTGGTGATTCATTATTATTATTACACATGCATAAATAATAGAATTAACTGTATTAAATCCATCTTTTGTATTCAGTTTGTCTATTAGGACAGGTGTTACTGGTGATAATAGAAACCATGTGGTGGTTTGGCTCCACACAGATTGTTTTTCTTTGTAGAATTATTGTGAAATTGTGATTTTAAATAAATGCTTGAAGGAAAATCTGCAGTGGCAAGACCAAAAGGGCAAGTGAGGGCTTTCGAGTGGTTTAGTCAGCTCACAGTTTGACAATAACACACAAACTGCTTCAGTCTTCAGGCTCATGTTCCCCATGTCAGCAGTGTTCTACTTCGCAAACTCAATCCACTGGAAAGTACCAGCTGATGAGCAGGGACTTTTTAAAGAGAATAAACTTTGGCTTTGAATGTGTGAGTAGCTGATTCTAATTTAGAGCTGGGAGACAACCTTTGGGCTTTAACTTGTCACTATGGTATTATAATGGACTGCACAGTGTATACTGGCAATAAAAAAAAATGTCTGCAGTTGCACTGGTTCCCTGTAAGCCTTGCTTTTACTATGTTATTCTCTGGCGTACAGAATTACAATACAAAGGATTATACCATATTTAAAACACGGCAGAGCGGAGCATTCACCAAATATCTTGTGGGTTTTGACACAGCATAACACCAGCTCTAAACAAAGAGTATCTATGGGTTTTTTTTACCAGTATCTAGCAACTGCAACGCCTGCATGTCTGTAACCACACATGAACCACGAGGGACCGGAGTTGGCCGCTGCTGCTTTAAAATTCAAAGTTTCTTTTCCGAGTTTGTTATTCAAGCTGGCAATTCCCCAAGATGGCAAATCTTTGATGTCAAACACTGCACAGAACTTTCAGTTGCAGACCATAAAGACAACAATATTTTCCGAGAATATGAAAATAAACGCTGTTGTTTTTAACATACTATCCGTTTCTGTTTCACATTGTATTCTCTGTGTCACACAGGTGGAGAGCCTGCAGTCATCAGATTATAAGGGATTCTATCTGTCCTCTGATCCCCTTTGACTCAGCAACAACTGCAATCCTTCATGGGGTAAAGAGGGGGCAGTGAGAGGATGAGACTGAGGAGAAGAGAAAGAATATGACAGGGTAGGTTTTTCCTAAGTCCTGAAGATGGCAGTTATGCAACGTCATGGATACAAGCTGCCATTAAACCCCACAGGGAGAAGAGGGGGGAGAGAGCGAGAGAGACAGACAGAAAGATAACATAAATAATATAATATAAAGTTCAGGCTGGGAGCTTCACATCACATATGTGGGTAATTGATTAGTTACATGTGATGTTTACTCGCAATGTCTTGTCCACATACTGTTTAGTAGTATTTTGCTTTTTTTATACTTTAAGTCACTGAGACACAAATGGCTTTCCAAATCGATTCAGTTCTTGCGTCATACTTTTTGAAAAATCGTATCTTTAGATTTAACCCTCTTATGGCCATCATGATGATCAGGCCGCTTGATTATCATCGTGATTGCGTCTGCCTTTTTTCCAAGATAACTTCAACGTCCAATATCTGGCAGTTATTCAACCGTTCAGGAATGATGGTTCTGAGAAGCTGACAAACATACAATCTTGTCTGCGATTGGACGGTCGTTCCGTGGAAGTTCCTGAGGGCTATTGCAACTGAATATTCTAGAGATCACAAACGGTCTAGGAGTTATGGTAATGAGAAGTATGCATGCCAAATCCTGCCGGGTTAAAGAAGAACGTTTCTTCAACAAAGAAAATATCTGTATTATTAGTATTATACTTTTCTTATTATATATTCATTTATTCTGATGATAGGAATACTCCAAATGAGCGCTATGGCCATTTTAGTCATTATATAACTCTGGCTGTGTTAACACGGGCTAAAAAATTTTTTTTCCCTTATCTGTTTACATCTCTTTCTGGCCACTTAATAAAGGGAATATTCTGGCAGAGAAGCCAAATGACGCAAGTCTAAAAGCTGATAGGGTTGAACGTATGATGAATTAACTTTGGCAAACCTAGACCTCAGGGAAAAGCATACACACGCTCCACCTGACAGACTGTGTAGAGCAGCTTTGTGCCTCTCGTGCTGCTCATTAAAATATTCTAATCTGACTCAGTGATAAATAATAACCAACTGTGTCTAATTCCAACAATTAATGGAACCCGTTTGTAGGTAATGAAACACCAGCTGGGCTTGAAGGAGCATCACTGGACCTAATTGAACACTATCATTTCTTTTCCTCCCTCCCTGTCTTTCCGTTGCTTTATATCTCTCCTTTTTTTTCCATTGACCGTGGACGTGGAAGTCAGGAATCTGAATTGTGTCATTCTGCTGATCGCTGTCAGACAAAGACAACAGAACTAAATAGAAAGAATTGTGGCTTCATAAAGCACCGTTTAGTATGTATCTGCAGCAAAGTCAGTACCAAAATACGATCTCATGTGTTACACTGTTGACCTCATCACACAGTAGGTCATGGTTGCCACTAAATGAGGGAACGTTTGTGAAACCTAATAAAAAGAAGTTATACTTTTTGAGTTTTTGAGGTCATTTGAGTCCACCCATGTCAAATTGACATCTTATCTCACCTTGACTCCTGATGTTCATGAGAGACGAAAGAGTAAAATAATGACACCTACGTTTGTTTTTGCAGACAGCCAAGGAAGTTGTCAATCTCCTCCTGTGGCATGTCCCCCTCGAGATGAGCCAGGTAAGTGTAAATCTGGGCAAAGGTGTCAAATGGGATCCTCGGGTCACTACCGTCCTCCTTGTCCTCTGTCAGGATCTCGCAGGCAAACTTCAAAGAACCAAATAGGGTCTGAGAAAAGTAAAGAATAAATAAAAACATGCATTCAGCATTCAGTGATGATATTGTAAATACATGTCACATGTTCCATATACGCAACTTAGTTCACAGCTGGTGAGAAAAGCAACCTCATCGATATAGAACATGACTGCCACCGTGTGGTTAAAGTGATGAGAGGCCCCTAAGCTCAGCAGCATAAAACTACTGACACTGAGCACATAAAGTTGTTAACGCTGATCTGCAGAATCAGAGTTACCATCTGCAAAGTTCTTTTTTACGATATTCTTTTTTGATGTGTCTCTGCTGTCTGAGCAAAAACCTTGGCTCGAGAGAAAAGCAAAGATTTTCCCAGTCAGAGAGGGATTTGTGTCGTGGAGTCTGGGGATGTCTGGATCACAGGCGCCTGGATCTAGTTTAAACACGAGAAAGTGAGACTGCGAGATGAACAAAAAAACTTGTGGATCTCCAGCTGTGCTTAGACTCACATTGGGTTCTGAGGCTCAAAAGAAGCAGCATCAAAATGGTTTTAACATTTGTATCTGGCCTTATGTAACATCTCACCCCTCCAAGAGAACTGCAGCCCAGGGCAAAAAACTCCATCCACTCAATTTCTGAACCAAAGCTGCCCAGCGATAGCAGGATGTCCAGCTGATCCTCTGGTAGACACAGATCCTTCCATTCATTCTGCAGATCATCCCTGCTACAAGTTTGCCTCATGGACAGCTGTGATTGGGTGCAGTAAGATGGGGTTAGGAGAGTTGACGAAAGGAAACACATCAGTCTGTCTAGCATATCGAGAAGATGACTTCCTTTACATGTGTTGTGTAGGAAGCCACATAATTAAGTAACAACTAAAATCTCCTGCTCCAGGCATTGACATTTAATATTATTTATATATTTTTTTACATTTTCTAAATGAAACGTTACAAAAAATAAATACGTCTCATACATTAATGTCACTGGCATGAAGAAGGAAGAGAGGCATCCTTACGAACATGGTAGCTCAAGTGTTGACCTTTAAGGAAATGTTAATTATTCATTTCTTTTAATGGGTCCATCCACCACACTGGGATGCCAGCAGCTGCCCCAGGTAAGATAAAATAGGCTTACAATAATGTGAAAATTTAATGACCCAACACGAGGAAAAAAAGAATCCACTGCATTTTACAGATACAGAAAAGAATAAAACAAGTGTAAGCAAATGTGTACACTAAACATAACTAATGGTCACATCCATAGAAACGTGTAAAATAATCCATTACACAATGTAAATTCAAAACAGTGAAGCACTCTGGAAAATATGCAGTGCGGTCGTTATATTATGTATTCCATTTATTGCTTTTCTTCCGTCACCAGTCATAGTCAATGGATTGGTTTGTTTTGTAAAACAAAATACCTGTTTATGAAGAGTCTTAAGTAGACCTGGAGTCAGCTCCGCCTCTTTCTGGGAGGCAACATTTATCTCCAATCTGTCCTTGACAGGCAAAGCCTCTCCCCGTGACAGTGCGGTGAAGTATCTGGAAAAGAAAGCACAGTATATTAGCAGGTGCTCAGATGTTATCATCTTTTCTTTTTCTTTTTTTTTTGCATGAAATCCTCCAACATTTTTTATTAATGCTTTCCTACACTTCACACTTTAGATAATGAAAGTCATTTGGAAATCTTCATTTCACAGTGGCTGTGATTTAATTTGCAGGGAATTCAGAGGCAGCATTAAAGAGTGCATTTACATTTACAGTACTACTGTGCATGTGCATTTGCAGAGCACCTCAGAATGTGGCGTCTGTGGATACATCAGAGCATGCATTCAGGACGGACTGGGTGTGCTCACCCCCAATCCTGAGACACTGTTTACATTCTGGGATTTAGCGTGTGTGTGTTTATACGTCTGTCAAATTCTGTGATCCTTGGCATTTGGATTGGAATGATGTGACTGAACGTTTGTCTTATATAAAGTGTAACATTAATAAGGGTTCCACCCCAGTTTCAATATATAGCTGTTGACCAGTAGATACGCTCCTATCAGGTGACGCAGAAATAATTATACTGTATAGTCATTATGGCATTGCCCAAACAACACATCTAATCCAACACAACACATCTAATTTTGCAAAGTACTCTATGTGAGTCACTTTAATGTCACCAAAACACGCCGTTACTCAGGATCCATTTTAATTGTTTCACCCTAAACACCACTGTGCTACAATGGCCAATAAACTCCTGCAACATAACAGTCCTTCTGGGGTACACAAAAATCCCAATATATTTAAATTTCACCCGCTAATCCCAAAGTCCTTGGTCTTTGCTTGAGAAAGTCAGATCGTTTAAACACTGCAGTAACATGGAAGCCCATGGGATCCAATTATAGCCATTCACTTGGCAGTGATGCTGCCTTCAGACACTGTTTATAGTGTCTTTTAACAGATCAAAATTGGGAGAAAGAAAAACCCCAAAAAACATGTGGAGACTGTACTTACTCCACAGCCCACTTCAGCAGATCCTCAGGCTGTGTTCGGATGGCTGCCTTGGTGAAGTTTTTGAGGATACTGGGCAGTTCAGGAGGGATCCTGATTTGCTCAGAGCAGTACATTGTGTCGGAAAGTGGCATGGCTGCAAGACAAAGCACGGCAATATATTATTTGAAATTCTAGCCAAAATCGAGTCTAAGATAACGTAAGACAGCACTGTGACTTTTTCCGTTTTCTTCTTTGGAGTGTTTTGTCACTTGTTGTGTCACTGCATCCTTCTTCTATTTGTTGTTTCTGATCGTGATGCTGTCTTTTATCCTTTTATCTTGGGAAGATGCAAAGGAAAGACACATTTTAATGGCATATGAACAGCATAGCAACGTGCTTTACAAGCATCATTCACACAGAGCCAGTATAGAGAAGAAATGAGCAGAACTGAACAGACAGAATGTGAAATAGTGATAAAACAGAACAATATACATTAATCGTAAAGAAAATTCTCAGGGTTTTTTTTTATGAATTAATGACTTTTTCTGTAAAATAACTTCAACCATTTTCTAATTTAGCAAGAAAATGTTTCATTGAAATTAATTCATGCTCCCTTTCTGAATATTTTTCTTTTTCGTTTTTAATAATTAAAATAATTAGGCTCTTCTCTAAATTAACAGGATCTATATATATTTTTTTTTTTATCTCAAGTTTCATTTTTTCATTAAGAAAAAGATGTTTAATATAATCTATAGGTGACCACTGACGTTTGTAGTGAATTCTTAGACCCTAATCTCGATTATGGTGATGATTTTAGGTAAAAGTATTAATGAGCAAGGCTGATAACAAATGAAACCTCACTACCATTATTATTTTATCAGAAGTCACTACATTCATTTTAAAAAACATAGGAACAAATGTAAAATGTCGCTGGAAGACGATTCATCATCAGTTTTATATGCGTCACAACAGCTAAATTACTGATGGAGTTAAAACACATTCAACACTATCGTTACCTGCATGAATGTGGTCAGAAGGTCGCAGGGAGGTGAGCAGCGAGCTGGAATAAACGTGTCTGGGTCAAAGAAACTGACTTTATGCATCGTTTTCTAACTGTATAGACAAGACCTAACGTTGCCTAGCAACAGCGTGCTTACTTGCTTTAACAACGTGCCTGGAACCCCGCTTTTATCGCATTAGCGCCCCCTATATGTAGGAGGTATTTACCCAGGTGACAACGGGCCGAGTTTAATCATTGTTGTGTTATATTTTAATAATTTAATAATATACACCTGTGCTTTTCCTACTGTGACGTGTCCAAATGGCGTTTTGGATAAAGGACATTAACTTTTCAGCTGTGTTTTACAAATAAAATGAAATAATTTGACCTTTTATTTGCACAGCAGTTATTCTGACACCTGACAGAGGGAAAAATCACAGGTGCAAACAATCAAAAATAATTACGCTGCGTTCAATTTAGCTTACTCAGTTGCAGTGTCCATGCTGCCAAAAAACCACCATAGTTAGTGGTCTGTACTCTTTGTCAACAGAGACCAATCTGGAATCTTCCGGTAGATTTTGAAGACAAAAAGGTATGGATTTGACAAAAGTTGAATAATTGAATTTGGCCATTAAAACATATGCACTTTAATTTATGCTACGTCATGTCTTAAAAGACGCTGCTCAATTAGTTGATAGTACTCTGTATTTCCAAAAAGGTCTCAAAATGCAAGTTTAACTGTGGTTCATTCAGTCATTAAGAATAAAAATGGAGGCAGAACGTTTTAGCCACCAGGTTCCTCTTCTGTGGAACCACTCTGTTCTTTCTGAGGTTTCTTCCTCTGTAAAGTGGCTTCAAATTGTAATTTATATTCTCGTTACCCACCATGAACGCATCTTTATTGTGAAATTTAAGTTGGAACCAAATGTGAATGTGTTAGCAGAAAAAAACACATTGACCATTCAGTGTCAAGACACCCATTTATTGAAGTGATGCCATGAACAGGCAATTGGTCAAAATGAAGATTTTATTATTAAACAGCTTCTTGAAAATACATGTTTACACAGACTGAGATTAGAAAATGATAGTACAATTACCAGTATTTGGTATCTGGACAGACATGGACAATTTAAAAAGGAAGAGGGGAAAAAAAAAGAAAAAAAAAGAAGCAGAATACCGACCACCCCAACCACAAAGTTGAGCATGACAGACCAGACCAAAGAGACAAATTCATACTTTTGCAATAGGCACACATGCACATTCACACAATCACCGTCACGTACACTGGCAAGTGCAAATTTGTCCAAGCACGTGTAAAAATCGAAGTGGATAGAATCTGTCTTTGAAATCCCTTTTAGATTCAGCTAAAGTAACATCTAATGGGAACCATGTAATAGAAACAGGTTTGCTGACTTCTTACACACACACACACATAGGGCAAACAAAATGGGTTTAAAGACATTAATAAACAATAAGGATGGAGTCAAGTGAAAAGAACACAGGTTACGTGGACTAGATAATGGGCTATCCCGAGTTGATATTCCCCTTTAACCCCTCCTTAATGTCTTTCCCCGCTTGATACAAAAATAAAATTGTGTGTCCCCAAAAAACTAACCCACCCTGGACACTCCTGTGCCTATAAAACTATGTAGACTCAGATAATACTCCCTCCCTCCCGAAACTTCTGAAACCAGACTCAATCATTTCAACCATTACATCAGAACCCTCTTCGTCTTGCACCTTATCACAAACTTCCGTGGACACACACAACGTGGACAAAGTCATCATTTGAGAGTCGTTCGAGTACAGTTTTACAATTGGAATTTGTGTCGATACAATAGAGCCGACTGCACTGTCAATTTCAAAGCACAAAAGCCTGCTTGTGAAATATTTCAGTCATTTTTCCACATGCCTGAAATGATGTCAAATTGACTCGTGTGTGTCTATGACTGGCAACTCTAAAAGCAATGTGGTGCTACAGATTTCATTACATGCCAGTGGCCTCCATGGTCAATGGAAGAGGGCAACTCATCTTCAAAATACACCTGTCCAGAGCAACTAATTATTAAGGTTCAAGAAACATAAATCTTTTTTTTTTTTTTAAATTGATCCCACATGAATGTGTTAATATGGGCAGAATTTTGTCATTTATTTATTTGGACTAAATGTTTGATCACATCAATGGAGAATACAAAAAAAAGTTAAAGAAAATATCGAGCAGCCACTGTGTCAACAGGTTAGTAATCCTGTGTTGCTGTTTGATGATGAATTATAACCCATCTTTTAGTTTAGCACACTTTTGATTTTCTTCTTTCCAGAGTTGGATAATGATTCCTGTAGCACTTGCATGCTTTTCTTGAGGCCAGGCTTTCACCAAGTGCAAAACCCTAAGGTGGTCAGCTGGTCAATCACAGGGTTCTTCTGTCTTTCCTTGGTTCTATCTCTTGCCTCTTTTGTTACCAGCAGGGGGTTTCTTGAGCTGCAGAAAAGACCCTCCGGTGCCAAAGCCCGCAGCAGGAGGGTTAGACACCCCAAAGGTCAGGCCGGCCGAGGGGTTGATGCCAGGATTGCTGCTGAAGTTGAAGCCTGAGCTGCTGGCGCTACCAAAGCCTAGAGAATCATCAAAGCCAAGATCATACAAAAGTAAGTTAGAAAAAAATTAATTAAAAAAAATACACAATCAAGTACTATTGAGATTCTAGCATTTGCCAGGTTGTGTGTAAAATGTGTTGTGTCCAAGCTGCCAACACACTTAATGTGAGCATAATGCCTGCAACTATTGGTGTTGCTGGCAAAGCCTTCCCAAAGCAGACAGGAAACCAGAAAAACTATAAATAGTATGATAGTAATCGTTATCAATATTTGCACGTTATTTCGAAGCTCTGACATACCTTTTATCTATACTTGAAGCTCATCTAATTTACCTTCTGACTCTAATTACACTTTATTTTTTCTCTAGTTGCTGTCCTTGGAATACGACGATATATACAGCATGTGTGTACCTGCACTCAGACTGCCTCCTGTGGGCTTACTGGTGGAGGAGAAGGCAAAAGAAGATCCCCCAGTCCCCACCCCACCAAATGCTGGCCCACCACCAAAACCTGCAGGAGAAAGTAACATGGAAGTAAGTTTGAGCTGACGCGGCCTACAACGCTACAACGACAAACAAGCAGCAGCGCCTCAGCGATGAACACAGGCAGGCATTAGCAAACGTGTACAAACAACTTAACCAATACACCACAGCACACAGCCTTAACGTCTGATGGGGTGACCGCACACACACACACACACACACACACAGAGTGCTGCATGGCAAAGCAAAGGTCGAAGGGAGGGGGGGGGGAAACATAGCAGTTGCAAGGGAAGGGAAAACCCCCATCTTTGTGTGCGTTCAGACCACTTGTTCCCACAAGTGAATTCACCCACTGCAAATTCACTCAATTGCTAATTGTTTTCAGCCAAATTTATGTTCACCGTGTACAAAAAAAAACCCAAAAACAAGCATAACTTGTGACTTTAATGTAATTTGTGCCATCCACCAATCTAATTTGCTCTATTTTCTTGTGGTGTGAACGCACTTGACCTCTTGAATGAGAAGGAACACAAACTGCCAAGCATTAATTGCACCACTCTCAGACACATACACATTGCTTATCTATATTTTCATACAGGAGAACACAGACGGTCTCACTAAGATGTGATGGTAAGGGCAAAGTAAAAAGCAACAATCATGAATACAAATAATAAATAATAATAAAAAAAAGCCAGAGGTAATACCTCCTACGGTAGAAGAGCCCAAGCTACTGCCAACTGTCGAGGCAAAAGGGTTCCCAAACCCTGCCCCCAAGGCTGCCTGGGTCCCTAATGCACAGAGAGAGAGCATTTTCTTTACTCCTCGGAAAATGTTGCATGTTTGAGGCAAGTTATGTTTCTGAAAGCTGGCAAGACCATTCACTGTGACTGGCACTACTACCACATTACAAAATACTTTGATAGAAAGGTTAAGAACCACAAATGTGCCCATTTTAAGTTTTGACTGCAGTAGATAGTGGAGTAAACTTTTGTTCTGTGGTAACATCAGTTAAGAGATGTAACATCTGTCACAAATTGAACTCCTTCATAAAAATGTAATAACATTCCGACTAATCTGCAATTCACTTGTTTCTTTCAAAAATGCTGCTAGTTCTTTCACTCAGAAACTTGTCTTTTTGTTTCCTTCTGCAATTATTTTGGTGTGCAATCAAATTTCACGAAGGGTTTTCAATTTATCTGTGTCGTTACAGCAACTTGTGTCGGAAAGAAACAAGGACAAACGTTTCTTCGTTTAAAAATTGATTTATTGTCAATTTAATATGCAAGTCCACTTACATAAAACACAAACAAACAGTTTAGAACATAATTGATTGTTAATTACTAACTGCTACTGCATTTGACAAGTTTCAAAATTTCTCAAGAGTGAATGAACTAGCACACATCAAAAAAAGATCACACAGTGACTGAATATAGCTCAAAAAGGCACACCATATTATATATTAACTATCATGTATCAACAGGCATAGGTTATATAGGTTGTAATACTCATCTACAAGTAAAAGCACTCTAGATAAAACTGTGATCTTGGCATCTGCACTTGCCTCTCAGTGTAAAATGGTGAAATTAAATGAAATGTATTGACTTTCGTTTGCCTGTGGAAGTAAATATGATTACGTTTTGGGTCATCCTTCCAACAGGAACCAACCTTTTGTGGCTTGTGTTTAATTTCACCAGTGTATTAGACATTCTTTGTGGTTAAAGGTCGTAACAAAATGTACACGAGTTCAGACTACAAATACCTTTTTTTAACTTGGATCAAAAGTGATTTAGGTGAGGTAACCGTTTAATGCACTGTAAAAGTTAAGTGTGGTTTTCAAGTGAACAATGTGTAGCTTGTCAAATATCAAAAGAGACAAACCGACATCGAACCAGAAATGATAAGAACCTGTAATAAGAGGAGCAGTACCTCCTGGAAGCCTCGTATAGAAACACCACGACAAAAAGCACACGTAAGTGTAAGATGAGAGTATAAAGGAAAACATTCAAAACAGCCAAAAGACCACACTCAGATTTTCGGGATTTTTGATTGCTCCACTAAAGCTCAACATCACCAAATAGAAAGATACTATACAAAACAAACCATTCAGAATCAGTGAGTTTTAGAATGACTCCAGTTTAACTGAGCACTGGAAGCAAAATATGACGACAGTGCTTTCAGTTGTCAAAAGAACTAATATAAATAAAAATCACATTTTACTTCCTTCACTTGTTTAAAAAAGAAAAAAAAAGTAAATGGGATAACTCTACCTGTGTTGTACCGGTATTAAAAAAAAAAAAACATCAGTCAATAATTGTCTGTCATATGTGTACAAATGCTGAGAGGTTGCCTAACATACAAGAACAGAATAGCCATCAATTTCAACATCCAGAGAGATTTGACGGACCAATTACAATTTTTACAAAATTTAATAAGAACTTTATGACGGTAGAGATTTGGAAGACAAACTGTTCAAGTCTACCACAAAAAAACCTCCAGCTAAAAAACATTCCTACATCTTTCTTCGGTCTACACATTTTTAGTCTTTCAACAAAAGGACCTTAATGTCCGAAGCAGCTGTTTAAGAGCTAACGTGCGGCAGTTTCACCAAGAAACAACCTAACAATGACTGGCAGCAATACGCAGACAAGTGCTCAAGAGTAAATTGAAAAACTGTTTTAACCACCTTTCTCTGTCTGCCTCACTCTGTTCCATCATCAAGCAACACTATACCTTCATCATAAAACTGTGGGAAATAAAACTCCACACAAAAGAGACAAGGACATGCAAATCCCACATGTACTTAATTTGGCACTGATGGATCTAATTGGCACTGATGGACCAGTGTTAGCAGCAAAAATCATTCTACTCTCAATGACCAAACTAAATGAGCACAATTAGAATGATTTTCACAATCAAGTAAATTATCTTGGCAAAAGTATATACAAAGTACCACCACCATGGCTAAAATACCTGATATTACATCTCGTGGACAGCACTCTCTGCATTTTCCCATGTATGTGGATGTTAAATGATCCAGACCGGTTACACTGACAATAGCCCTTATGTGAAATAGCTTAAATCAAGTAACAGTGGTGTGGCCTCACACAACCAAACCAACAAAATGCATTTTAGTCTCCAACAGTAATACAATACAGTCTCTTTTTTTTTTGTCACCGCGTCGACTACTCCTAGTGCACATGAACCTCAAACGACTACTATGTGTTCACAACACTTGATTGTACATAAACACTGAGCGCACTGGCACATTTAGCCCAGCAACAAATGACAGAATTAGTATGAAATGTGTTTAAAACGGTAAATCAAATTCACCTTTATGTTCACAAAATGTGTGCAGTAATAGGGGGAAAATGTTCAGCCACTTAAATAGTGTCAGTCCTGAGTCTTTTGGGAGCTTTCGCCTCGTGTCCAGTGAGAGACAAATTTGAAACGAGCTTTGAGCTTAACAATCACACGCCACAACAGCAAATATGTGAGACAAATCTGCCTGAAATGAAGCTCCGCCCAGCTGCATGTTAGTGTCGTATGTGCTTTGATATTGGCCACTCTGCCCTTACTGGACTCAGCAAGATAAATTAAACAAAAATAAACTAGAAATAAATAGGTAAATAAATACTGAAGAGAACAAGACATCCACTTTTGATCTAGTTGTTTCTGAAATGTGAAATAATGGAGAATAAATTCTTTGGCAATAATGATGAAATTTATGGTAATTATTTACATGTGATGTCTTTTTTTTGCAATTGTTCAAAACAATACTTAAATTAGTTCAATGTTTATTTGAGAAGAGCTTCGACTTGCCTTGGTGCAGAATCAAATGTGATTCAAATACTGCATTAATACGTTGGATAGAAATAAGGGCCAAATGAAACTTTACCATGTGTGAATTTCTAAACCATGCTGTTCCTGTGAACTCACCCAGTGAAAAGTATTGCTTTTTAAGTTCTTAAACATCATAAGTAAAAGACACTAGAAGCATGCTAATATACATAGTAGCTTAGTCTGTTGTTTATTATAAGTGTGTGCCCTGATGTACCAGTGAAAAGGCCTTTCAAATCAAAGCCTACAAAAAAGGCTCAACATTTAACACCTTAAGAGATGTGGCAACAACGATAACAGTTGCTAAGTGTTTAATAAACAGTTGTTAAATGTTTAATAAAAGTTAATTAGTATAATACTAGTCCTTTCGTGGCTGAAACAATGTACAAGTAGGGGCTTTTCAAAGTATTTTTGGGATATACCCATCATTGAGGTTTAAAATGTCTATTTGTCAACACCTTTGACTAGAGAGTATGTGTATCCATACCACTCAGTCTTCACCTATATGATTATTCTGGATATTAATATTGTGTAATCTTTATTAATACAGCCAAGACCCACGTGGTAAGAACCTGAACAAAAGAAGTCTTGTGCTTCTTTGAAAACAATGCTAAAATGATTTCAAGTTCTTAAGACAAATATTTGGAAGTCCTGAATTTTTAGTAAACAAAACAAATTCCTTGTTACTTGGAGATCCAATACATCATAACAAATTCATACGTTATACACTGATTGCTCCACTTTTCACAAAAACTGTCCTATGCAAACATCCTTCAAAGAATAGGCTCTTTTCAAGCATCAATGCTTGAATATTAAATGTTCAATTAAATAAAATAGATACAGCTCGACTTTCTCTGCCGTTAATGTCTTCATTATTCTCTTATATCTCATCAGAGAGGGTACATGGAGAAACAGAAATTATGTGAAGACATTTGCTATATAAGTGCATGTAGGACAATCTTTGTTTGTATGATCAGGCTTCGTATCAACACTGTAAAACTCTGGTAGTAAATTAACAATGTAGCCGTCTATATAATGTCACTCAGGTATAGTAAGGCCCATTACATAAACCTCCTTAACTCTTCAGCAGAGTTAGAGATAAAAGGAGAAGGCAGCGCAAAGGCAACAGGTTTCTCTGATCTCTCCCCTTCTCCCACGGTACTCTCCTTTTGGTGTTGATTTATTTTTAATTATCTTAATCTTTATTTTTGGAGCGTACTCGTCCTCATCTAACAATTTTTCCATTTCCCTTCTCTTCCTCCTTCATATGTTCTAACAAGGTGAAGTGGAGAACTTTCTAGAACTTGTAGGCAGTCAGACCTGGAGTTGGCTGCTGTTGCTGGGTCAATGTGGCTGCCATGGCAACTGCTGCAGCGTTGGGCACACTGGAGAATGGGGCAGGTCCTGTCGTGACTCGTGGCGCGCTCTGCCACTTCCTGTTGGTTGCCCGTTTGGACTCAAAGACGTCAGTGGAGTCTTCCAAGAAGGCGCGGCGATAAGAGAGGTACTGATGCTTCAAGATCTGAAACACAAGACAAGACAGTAGAAAAGATAGGGAAATAATCTAATTAACCAGTTGAAATCAACAAAGTTTATCACAAAGTGGTTTGAAATGTGCATAATTTTCCAGCAATGCCAGGGTTGATAAGATTATCGGTTTTAGTAAGAAACAGATGGAAACGAACTGACCTTGACGTTTTCATGAGCTGACTGGAGCTGTGCAGCCTGAGCAACAAAAGTCTGGTACAACTTCTGCATGGCCAAAGACAAGTCTGGGGGGGAAAAACAAATGCAAGAACATAAAACAAAATTACTGACAAAGATAATATTTTTTTGTTTTAAAAGTGTTGATGAGTGTTAAACTAAACTTACTAAAATATATTAATCAATGCTGTATTACGGTAACATTCATAAATGACCAGGATTTATTCGGCGTCCCGCTAACAAAAGCTTAAAGGGTAACTAAACCCCCTTTTCGGCAATGAACTCCACCCAATGCCTGATATTGAAAAATACCAAGAAGCAGACTAAGAGCCGAGTGGCCATCAGTGGAGAAAAATCCCAGATCAAACTCATACTCCTTCAAAAAAATTTTTTCAGAAATCCTTACCCTGAGGAGTAATGTGGGATCCACTGCTCTGCGTCGTCAGGTGGTTTTCTAGCTCTTCAATTTGCTGTCGATATTGCTGCAGCTGCACCTCAAACTGCTCCACCAGACTGCGGAAATAACTTAACACAGAAAAATTGCACTTTTTTTCCTAGTTGTCCAGAAACCTGGCATGATAAAAGCTAGCACACAAAAGAAAGCAGACTGGTAGAGTAACATGCAAATAAGCTCATAATAACATCAGCATTTAGCACTTTGCTTTCTCAGCAAATGTCGTCCTGGTTGCAAAGAGTCTATAAAAAGCCAAGATAAATAAAACCATATGCCCTACTGTACTTTTGCTTCGGGACAATTATCAGGGAGCCTACTTACTCAGATGGAGCAGTGTTTTCGTGTTGAAGTCCAGGGGGGGTCTTCTGTGTACGCAGTGCTATGTCAGCATTTTTCAGCTCCTAAAAAGAAAGGAAACAAGATCTTTCGGACACATGTGGGTTTTAAATTTAATTTTAAGGAAAAATGTCTATTGGGAGTGTTATTACCTGCGCAGTTTCCAGCTTTAATTTGTCAATAGCCAAAGCTTGGCGCTGCAGACCACTGGCACTGACAGAGAGGAGCTGCTTTAGATTCTTGATGTCATCTTGGACTTTAGTAATGGCTTTAGATGACATCCTGCTGATGTCCTCCTGAACCTGCTTTTGCTCTTTCACAAATTTCCTGTATAGGTAAGATTAAAGACAATTAAACATGACTACACCAAGACAAAAAAACATTACATTATCAAGTTAAGACACAGCTTCATGACTTATGACCAGCAACTCTATACACATGAGAAAATTCTACTATTCCAAACAGTGCTGTGGCCAAAAGGTGTCAGTATTTCCATGGGTAACAAAACTTACTGGAAATTCTCAACATCCTGACAAATGACTGCAGGCAGGTTTTCATCTTTTAAAGCTTTACTGTCCCTGAGGGAGAGAAATAATGGTTACCATAGGTGAATGCTTCTCAGTTGTTTGCAAGGATTAAACAATGGCACTTCTATTTAATAAAGACCATCAAGTAAGTTGGTCACAAAGACTTACTGTGCATTGGCTCCAGATGATGAGTCACTCTTATTCTCAGAGGAAGTGCTGAAGTCCACTCCACCCAGGCCAAGACTGGGGGCTGGGGCCACTGATACTGTTGTGGATGGAGCCAAGAGTGAACCGAATGTTAACCCAGCTCCTCCGAGAGTGGTCTGACCCAAACCTACAACACCACGGAAATGCATAAGTTATAACCACACAACTTTGTTACAGTTGAGAGAAGATGCTTGGATTATTTGTTTGATTCTCACCTGTAGCGGCAGTGTTGGAGAAGAGGCTCCCACCCAACGATGGGACTGTTGAGGCTGCTGCGGTGCTTGTTGCTGCACCAAGACCAAGGCTGAAGGATGTGGGTGCAGGCTGCTGCGGAGCCGTAGATGTCAGGATGGAGCCAAATGTTAAACCTGCACCAGCAGGGGCTGACGAGGAGGTGGTAGCAGTGGTGGTGAGGGAGAATGGTGTAGCAGAGGCAGTAGGCTTATTGAAAGCCAAGCTAAATCCTGTAGTAGCAGCTGCTGTAGCCGGGGCACCTGAAAGAAAGTGTAAGTACAGACTGAGGTTTAAAATTCAGCAGTTTTCAATAACATACAGCTAGAGGAATTCACACCAACATACCTAAAGCAAAGCCTGTAGTAGGTGCAGCAGCACCTGAGAAGGAACAACATAAAAACATAAGACCAGGTGTTGCCAGCTGTGTGACACACAGGTTTAAAAGGACTTAATGTCACATGTACAAACAAGCAAAATAATTACTTGAGGCAGGCGTGTTGAAAGAGAATCCTCCAGTGGGTTTCTGAGCAAAAAGACTGCCTCCCAAACCAAGAGATGCGGCGGTGGTGCTGGTGGTGGAGGTAGGGGCTGCTGTTCCAAGGGCGGCCCCGAAGTTGCCAGTGTTGGCCACCGGTGTACTAAAGAAGAGAAACAGTCGTTTCAGTTGCAGGATATCAGAGTGAAGCAGAAAAGGAGGAGGAGTTTTTATGCACATAAATAAAATAGAATGTGACCTCAATGAGAACACAGTGAATTAAAAAAATTTTTAAATATTGCAAAGTTTTTACACTTGATGCAAGTGGAAGATTTGGTGTATGGATTAAGTTAAATCTGAATCAGTGCTATGGAAATCAATTCAGCAAATATAGGATGAAGTCTAGATATCACATGACCAAAACTTGCAGGAAGGCAGACCAGAGGAGGTATGTGTGGACTGACAATGAAACCAGAATATTCCTCAACTTAGTGTAAAACGCAAAATAGATTGGAAGCAACAGCAAAAGACCCTTTTGAGCTTACAAACTACTCTTTATTTACATCATCTGATTGTGTATTTGTATTCTTCTATGATGATCTGGACTTTTAAGCTCATCTCAGACATCTAATGGCCAATATTAAGAGTAAAAGCAGTGGATGGAATTTTTTTATTTTACTACAGATTATATTTCAATACCATACACTTTGTTAAATATAATGATCCACAATTAAATCACGATAATATTATACTCTAGAATTAGACCTGTGATGCCATTAAGTTGAATAAGTAACACCACATGTTGATATCAGACAGCGCTCAGCTTTGACTTAAAGTAATCATAGCCAAGATCGCTACTTTACTTCAGACATAAATATATCAATGCAACTTCAGTAAGCCGGACGACTGAAGGCATGGCATGTGATTAAATTATAATTAACGTAAAAGGGAGTAGGAGTTCGACAAAAGGGTTATGTCAGTGTGTGGCTACAGTAACGTTAGCTAAGTCGGCTATTCGAATGTCATTACCTTGTTACTGCTCCAAATGAAAAGCCACCACCCGGGTTGGTTGCACCAAGAGCCCCCGTACCAAAGTTGAAACCCGACATGTTTGGGAGTTTTTTTTAGGACGCACGCATTTATTGCCAAAGAGATATTTGGACTTCAACCAGTCATGAAGAGCAACCAAACATCACAACTAGCATGCTAGTTAGCTTTGAATGATGCCCGCGTGAGAGTCAAACCCGTTCCCCGTATCTCAATTCACAACATTACATGACAAAACAATATCGTCATGTAAACTACAGTCCGTTCTATTTTCGTCCGTGTTACAGTTTTTTTTCCCTTAGATTTATGAAGCTGCTATATATCCCAGATAGAATTATCGCATGGTGCTTCTTTTCCTATTGCCCGCCTGGTATTTCCAGTATTCTATTGCATTTCGGGTAATATTTCTTTCAACTACGTTTCCCGTCGTCCATATCGCTGTTTCTGGATCGCGGGTATCGCGCATCCATAGTATCGCGTGAGGTATATACGAATGCTGCTACTTCCGGACGCCCCCACCCACCTAAACAAACTCGTCCATAACAACAGTTGACCACAAGTTGTTTCCGGCATTCCTTTCAAAATAAGGGTAGAAAATATGTTTTACACTATTTGTCCTTTTTTGACAATTGCTTCATTTTATTCCTACCTTTTTTCTTATTTTTATGTGCATGCTTATTTTAATTGATCCTTTTTACGTTTTGCTAAACAAGACATGGGGGGACACCCGAGATGCTGAGTTTGGGTGTTGTCCTACGCATGCAGGTTTATGATGTAATAGCAATTTACTAATAAGAAATGTATATCTAATGCTTCATGCACCTTAAAAGCAGAGTAGGAGAATCCAAAAATAACATGGCCCTCAAGGGAACACCTGAATAATTACCAAAGATAACTCCCTAGTTGGCATTTACCAGCGATAGATAGATAGATAGATGTTGTCAGTGAAGTACATTTATGTTTTTACATCAAAATATACTGGGCATAAATTAAAAAGTTGTAGCACCCCACCTTATTCATACAAAACCCGTGCTTTTATTTTTTTTCAAATCCACACTACATGTGTTGACGTGACTGCCGATAACTTTACGCGGATGGAGTAGTGAAATAATTGACAATAAACACACAATTGTATGACTCCGGCAAAGTCCAGGTGGTTTGTGAAGCGCTTTCCCCTGTCACGTCATCAATGAAAGCGCTTTCTGTGGAAAACTTCGTCTGAAGCTTTGCAGTCGCTGACAGCTGTTATAACTCAAGGGGAGAAATGGAGCACATCCGAACGCCAAAGGTAGCTAACGTTTCAAGCTAACTGCAAGTGTATGTGGGAAGAGTCAGCAGCTCGGCCTCGTCTTTGCGCTAACATAGCTGTCATGTTTTTATTTGAATACATCTATCATGTGTCCGTGTTTCTGTGGAAATATGTGCGAAGCAGTGTCATAGCATGTTGGCGAGCAGGTGTCGCCAGCAGCTCGGAGACGTGACGAGCATCAATGAGCTGTTTGTTTTTGGCCGAGCAACAAACATTGTAGCAGCACTTCCTTTAGAAATTATCAGGAGAGTGAACGTACGACAGTCAGTGCACAGAGTGTGCTGAAACAGACCTAGTTGTCTTCAGACATGTGGACACATTCATGGAGCCGGCAGAAATACAGAAAATTAACACCTACCCGCCACTTTATTAGGTACACCATGTCAGTACCCTCAACTCTTCGTGGCATCAAGGGTTTTGCACGATATTATGCCTTGCGACAAAAATGTATATACTGCCTTTCCATTTTGGATTCGCTGCCAATAGACCCAGACAAAATAAACATGGTTTCCATTCAAGTGCTAGTGTTTTGCAATACTGCATATCATAATGTCCCTCTTATAATAACAAAATTATCAACAAAATCATCCCTCACTATCCTGGGTTGACCAAAATAAATCAATAAAAATATAAATTCACAACTTAAATTTTAAATCTATGTATGTAAACATTTTTTTGTTTGTAAGTAAGGATTATTTTAATTATGATTTGCTTATCATTTTCTTGATCTAGCCATTTGTTGTTTTGTCCATTACATTTCAAAAAGTGTTGATTGGTGTTTCCCAAACCTTAAATAATACTGTAACTTACTGTAATGCTCAGAAACCAAAAAATGTGAACAAAAAAAAGCCAGAAGAAAACCAGCTGACTCATAGAGTTTCAAACTTCTACATAGACCAGAAGAAAACATGCTATATGCTGCGATGATGTTGAATATTGCATTGACAATATGATTTGCAGAAATAAACAAATGCCTAAGTTTTCAATATTAATATTAATATCTCAGTGCTTTGGGTTTGCTGCTAACGCATACCTATATCTGACAAGTAGCCTGTGGAGATGTTAATTTATTAAAAATGAAATGTATTCTTTATATTCCAACAATGTGGTTTCATGTCAACAAAATCCAAAGCCCTCTGTAGTTCACTACACAAGCAAGGCCTCCACTTGACCTGACCTTTGTGTGTAATTGTGAGGGTGTTTGCACTAAGAGGTGCAGTTTCTTCTATGTTATGTTAAAAAGCACCATGACACATAATTAGGAGTTTCTGCTGTCCAAAAGTTGCAAAAATATGTTTTCGCTTTGTGTAATAGGACTGTTTCAATCTACTCAGACGGAATATGTAATGATATAATGATATGAACTTTCTCATGGGACGTAATGACATTTTTGCTCTTCCTGTCTCCATCTCATTTATTCTCTTAAACACACCTCTGGTTTCCGAGATGTGTCAAGAAAGGGGTTTATGCCAGAGCAGTGGCTCACTGGTTGCTGGGAGACAGAGATAGCCTCGAACGTTTCATCATATCTGACACCAGCAGGAAAACGGAAGCAGAGGAGAGGATGTCTGAGTCAACAAGAGAACCACTGTTGTGATGAATCATGAATTTAGACAGCAGTGAATTCAGCAAACCATTGCAAATCCAACCGTCTGTTTTGGCCACACAGTGAAGCTGGCGACAGACAGTCTTTTCCTGAAACACTTCTGGTGTTTGGAACAAAAGAGAATTTAAGACAAAAACAACACTGTAGATTGACCAGTGTTTTGTTTTTTGTTTTTTGTTTTTTTATCATTTACCAGAATTTGCATTGGGACTGATAATATTATATGTATTTAATAGTATAGGTTTATAAACAGTATCCTCAAATGAATATATCCTTGATTGGTAATTCCCTGTATAATGTGAGTAAATGGACTTCTGTCTGTCAGGAAATATATAACCGGTCTATTGCATGCAGTGCTTTATTCCTGCATGGAAACTTGTGACTTGAGTAAATGTTCTACTCTGTGTGTTCAGGTTTCATGTGTCGTGATCACAGATGAGATAGATAGGGGTTTATGCATTTTGAATAAGCCAAAACAATTGAGTTGGTTAAATTAAAGTCTGGATTTCCTATGATTGGTTTTTAAGTGATTTTTTTTTTTGTTCTACAAGGAAGTTATTTGCTGCTCTGGCTATAATTAGGTGAGTGGTAATAGATGCTGTTCCAACTGACACCAGTGCCTTGTTACATGTGCTCCACATGTGTCAGTCAAACTGGCTCTCTTCTGTTTGCCGGACTAATTTCGTTATCACTTTGATATCACTTGTGTGTTTTGCTGTTTAGGTGGAGCAGGTGCGACTGTTGGATCGTTTCAGCAACAAAATCACAAATGGCACACTGTACCTTACAGCTACACATCTCATCTTTGTGGAGAGCAACTCGAATAACTCCACCTCTGCTGGACAGGAGATCTGGGTCGGTTGCTATTTATCTATTTCTGAGCTCCTGAAGTACACTGTGTGTTGTTGTTCTTCCACCAGGTAAACTGGGTCGTTTGGCATCCATAAACCGGCATCATTTAATGCCAAGGGGTTTGAGTCGAACAAAGAAGAGATAGAGGAACAGAATTTATGACTCTGAACCTGTCACGTGCATATGCTATGTCTGAATTAGGGCTAAACTATGAATCATTTTCAAATCAAAATCACAACAACCCATTTAGTAGATTGGAAAGGCTGCAAATCATTGTCATATTTTTGATTATTCTATGATCTGTGCAAATTATAAAATTAAACTTACATGTTGGAAGTAATTCATGGCTTTTTTTCCACTATATATATTTTTTTTTTCAATGTTTTTTTTTCTGCTTTTACTCGTTGCATATAACAACTCTCTCTTTTTTTTTGGACTTTTCTCCCCTCTGTCTTCCCTGCAGATTTTGCATCACCATATAGCCTCTGTGGAGAAACTCTCACTGACCACCACAGGCTGTCCTCTGGTCATCCAGTGCCGTAACTTCAGGGTGGTGCATTTTGTGGTACAGAGAGAGCGAGACTGTCATGACATTTACAGCTCCCTCCTCCGTCTTTTACGGCCAGGTGGGTGTCACATGTTTTGCTTAAATGTGCCAATTTTCTTCAGTGCAATTGAAACGTTAAGATGAACATACAAACGTAATCAAATCATTTCATTAGAATAAACCAGAAGAGGCTTTGCTTCCACCTGTATTGTAAACAAATGCGGTTATCGCTGCTCAGCCTCGGATATTTATCCTTTGTTTGTCTCCTTGTAGTGCACCATCTATTTATTTTCCTTCCTCCATCACATCTGTGACTTTTATTTCTGTTTATTAGTTAAAAATGTGCCAATATTGTGTTCTTCAAACAGCATTTTTTGTCTGTATCTCTGTAATGAAGCCACAGATTCAGCAGTTCACACTGCTCCTGCATTTGATAAACATTTACATCAATCCAAGCACATTGAATTCACTGCCCTACAATCCAGAGTTCTTGCAAAGTCTTTAATAAGAAAACTGTGTTGATTCCCACCAGGTTTCTATCAATTTCCAGCAATATCAAAATTGGATATATGTCACATTTATGATGCAATAAACCAAAGCAGGACATCATGATTGAAACAACTGAATGATGATTGGCTTAAACTACCCTCTGGAGTGGAATGAAATTTCTTTACGAATGGGCTGAATTGTCTCCTAGTATTTGGATTGATGCTTTTACATGATGCATTTGTATTCCACTCAGGGTTTTATTCTGATTTGTGTCCATGTAAACATAGCTAATGTGTCCGTCTGTGTTGCCCGTGTGTGAAACCTATATTAACAAAATGTACTATGCACTGTTGTATCTTATTAAGACGTGTCCTCTGGCTTTTATTCTCCCCTGCCCAGTGTCCTACGAGGAGCTCTATGCTTTCTCCTACAACCCCAAACAGAACGACCAGCAGAGAGAGGAAGGGTGGCAGCTCATCGACCTGGGAGCAGAGTTCGAGAGGATGGGTGTCCCCTGTGACCAGTGGCAGCTCACCGATGTCAACAGGGACTATAAAGTAGGCAGCTGTCTGTACCTGTTAACAATACGAGGGGAGGTGGAATTTTGTTTTAAAGTTTACAGGCAAGATGTGAAAGTTGGGCTCTCTTATTTATTTTAGCACGGTTTAAAAACCGCCCATTTTAAGTGATAAAGCAAAAAGACGAGGTTCATGGTAAGATAGCTTGAAAGCCGCCTTCTCTATTGTTAAACCCAGACACAGCACAGTATTAACATCTCAACAGTGTGTGTGTTTACACACTATATTTGTGTTTCACACAAAGACAAACGTCATTATCATTATTATTATTATTATTATTTCCCCACACCTTATTCTGGTTTATAATTATTTAACTAAATTGGTTCAGTTAGTCTGCAGCCCTGTGCTCTGTGTCTCTTTGTTTGATGACTATTTCTATGTACATAGTGATGGGACAATATACAATACAATATACATATTCCTCATTACTTATTATTCATTTGTTCATCATCTATAATCTTGAAAACATATGTATCTATTATTTTAAGGCAGCCACATGTCTCTGACCACCGGGAGTGCAGACAGAAGGCTCCTCCTGTGTTTTAATATGTAAAAGAAAATTATATTAAAACACATTTTTTCAGGCATTGCAATAATATCATTAATCACAATTATTTTTGGTCAGGAAAATTGTGACATAAACCGTTTAAAATAGTCCCATGCCTATGTGTACACACTCATAGTTAGAGGGGACCACACTGACATTTTATGGTCTGTTCCAGGTGTGTGAGACATATCCACGAGACCTGTATGTTCCCATCACAGCCAGTAAGCCTATTATTGTGGGGAGTTCCAAGTTCAGAAGCAAAGGACGCTTTCCTGTACTCACCTACTTCTACCAGGAGAAGAAGGTACCGAATAAACTGGTTTAGTTTTTTTACATTAAGTAAGATCAAATATATTCTTGGTGAGACGTGGAGGGAGTTAATAAATGTGGTGCAGCTTTGTCATTGCCCTTGTTCTCATCGGTATTATCTGTTCACTCTGGCAGGCAGCAGTGTGTCGATGCAGTCAGCCTCTCTCTGGGTTCAGTGCACGATGCTTGGAGGACGAGAGCATGCTGCAGGCCATTAGCAAAGCTAATCACAACAGTCGGTTTGTTTACGTCATGGATACCAGGCCAAAGGTATGATGGTGAAACAACGATCGAAATGCTGTCCTCAAATACAAAGCGTTTATGTTAATGCCGAAGAAAAAGCAATGTGTATACTTCCTGTATTGTCAGCAGCAATCTCATAACATTTCTGAGGTAGTTAATCTTTATTTATATATTATTTATCTTTATTTTGATGAATTTGCCCTTGAAAGTTAAATCTCAAGCTGTGTCACCACATTCAGTCCTTGAATTTGGGGGAATTGATACTGGAAAGCCCTTGAAAAGTCCTTGAATTTGATGTCAACCAAGGCGTGGGAACCTGTGTGGGTTTTATTCTTATTCTCCATGTTAAACAAAGTTACTTCGTAGATGTGTTCGTAGATTAGCAATAATTTGCTTTCATCTGTTTTTTTTTTCCCCTGTCCTGCAGTTGAATGCACTAGCTAACCGAGCAGCAGGTAAAGGCTATGAGAACGAAGACAACTACTCCAACATCCGCTTCCAGTTTGTTGGCATTGAAAACATCCATGTGATGAGAAGCAGCCTGCAGAAAATGATTGAAGGTTAAATGACTAACTGTACACATCAGTGCACATATGAAAGTGTTCGTTGTCCAGATTAACATATTAACTTCTATAGTAGTTGATGAAACTAATCTAAATGTACTCTCCGTCTGTGTGTGTGTCTTTCAGTGATTGGATCTCGTTCTCTCTCAATGAGCGACTACTTGGTTGGCCTGGAGAGTAGTGGCTGGCTGCGGCATATAAAGGCCGTTGTAGACGCAGCTGTCTTCCTCACCAAGGTAATATTTTTCAATTTCATTCTTTTTGGTTTCCCTCAAAGTGCGTTTTTACATTTTTTCATTCACAATTTTCCAGAGTTTTCTTCTTAACGTAACAATGCTAAAGTGGAAAGTGTTAATCATAAAGGAGAACCTGCTCATCACTGACATATCTATATTAGTCCATCATTAACATAAACTGTCGAGGGCTTTTTTTTTTAAGTTTGCTAACCATTTTCAATTTCAATCCCAGGCAGTGACGGTGGAAGGAGCCAGTGTGTTGGTTCATTGTTCAGACGGTTGGGACAGAACAGCCCAAGTCTGCTCTCTGGGGTCCTTGCTCATGGACCCTTACTATCGCACCATCAAGGGCTTCATGGTATAGAACACACACACACACGCATACATTTGAAACTAAAAAACATTCTCTGTCCCAACCCAACGGAGCCAGAAAGAGTGCTAAAGCCTTGTTTACACGTTGCGGTACAGATTTACAGCTTCACAGCTCACCACAATGTGGTTTGGAATAGTACACACTGTCATCCTAGTGTAGCATTTCAATAAATAACACACAGAAGAAGGCAACCAAAGGGTAACTTTGGAGGAAATGCAACATTTTGTGTTCTTTCTTTGTGGAATTTGACTTTTTAGAATAAAGAAGGCACCAAGTTTTGTTTGAGAAAGGTGTTTCGCTGGTGTCACAGACTGCAACCTTGTGCTTTTGTTTCGCATCATGTTAAATCTCCCCTCACATTTGTTTTTAAGGTACTGATTGAGAAAGACTGGATCTCATTTGGCCACAAGTTTGCTGACAGGTGAGGCTTACACTGGATCAACCGAAGGATTTAGTCAATGTTTGCTACGACAGCAAACTGAAGTTTCTGTATGTGCAGGTGTGATCAGCTGGACGGCGATCCAAAGGAGGTTTCGCCTATCTTTACTCAGTTCCTGGAGTGTGTATGGCAACTGACTGAACAGTTTCCACAGGTATGTGGGAGCGTATCAGCCCTATGACGATTATAGTCTGTAGGGTTTGGTTGCGTATTTAATGATTTAATCCTGTCTTTAGGCATTTGAGTTCAGCGAGTGGTTCCTGCTGCAAATCCATGAACACGTACACTCCTGCCAGTATGGAAATTTCCTAGGCAACAACCAGAGACAGAGGGAGGAGTTGCAGTGAGTCCATCAAACACTCATGTGACATGTCATATTACATATTCAAGTGTCTATATTTCTTAGTGGAGTTATCTTTAATCAGTATGCTTGTTCATATTTGCAGATATTATTTTACACAATAAACTATGTCAAAAACTTGCTGTTGTAAATAGTCTTATAATGGTTATTAGTGTTTATTATTATTGTGTATGATGAGTTATTAACCTCATCATTTGAAAAGTGTTTAAATGAATGTGCCGTTTCTTTCTGTGTTGTCTTTTTTTTTTTGCTCTAGTCTCAGAGAGCGGACGCACTCCCTGTGGGCATTTCTAATGAGTGAAAAACACAACCACTTGAATCCGTTCTACAGCCCTGCATATGTTGAATCACACCCCGTGTTGGAGCCATCCACCCTGCCGTACCATTTCAAGTGAGTGCGGCCTTCTTTTCCATGGAAAGCGGCACACTTTAAAGCAACCATATCATTCAATAATATGTGTTTTGTTTGTTAACCTCTTGTGTAAAAATGGACAGATAATATAAGATTTTTTTAGAGCTTCACTTTTGTGTGCACACGTGTCCCCAAGGTTCTGGCGGAACATGTATCATCAGTTTGATCGGTCCATGCACCCACGTCAGTCTATCCTCATAACCGTTCTGACTCTGAGAGAGAACACCCGTAAGGCAGAGAGCACTTTGCAAGCACTGGAGAACGTGAGTTGACACAGCTTGAGTTTATGTAATAAATGCCATTTCATGACATTAGACACTATTGTTTGTACAGCAGCCTTAGTTGCGATGTTTAGATGCTCACAGGCGACTGCATGAAGAACAATAGAGAGAAAATTCCATTGTTATTAGTTTCATTAGATAAAATAATTGCTTCAGCTGATCTCAGTTAGCATACTTGTGATATACAGATAATGTCATATTGTATTCAGGCCGCAGTGCAGTTTTTACTGGAGAGAATGAAAATGATGATCATATCGTTAAAAAGTATGTTTAATATACATTTTTTGAATTTCCAAATAATCTTGTGTTATCTCCATCCAGAGGCTCCAACAGCTCGGTGTGACCCCCATCACGGCCTCCGAACCAACTGCGCTTCCCCCCGGCAGGGATCAGCAGTCCAACATCCTCCCACCACGTCCCGACTCCCTCATTTTGGGGGCTCACATCAACCACAAAGAGGTGCAGCAGCAGGTGGAGGACGACGAGCAGGAGGAGGTGGGTGAGGAGGCCATGGAGAGCACTAACATAGAGCGGACTGTAGAGGGCAGCAGTGGCACTGATAGCAGGAAGCTGAGCTATGGAGAGTTGGAGGGGTCATTCAACAGCGAGCTGGCCAAGGAAGAGCCTGCTGTTGTCAGTCTGGAGTTTGGAGTGGCACGCATGACCTGCTGAGACCTAACTTGACAATTGTGGGACACTGAGGGACAGGCATGTCTCAGAGAGAAGACATACTGAAAGTATGTGCATGTCCAGGAGAGGCCATTATTCTGTAAGTGATTATGTGCTAATTACACATAGGCCCTGAATGGGTTGAGTGGATGAAGTTTTGTGTCTTTGTAAACTAAATCTCTATGAAAAACCTCATTATTATGTCATATCTTGCACCTATAGGTAAAAAGGCTTGTTTTTTTTTTATTGTTTTAAAGCACTATAGAAAGAAAATTAATGGAAGAGAGAATAAATTCATCCAAAGTGGTAATTCCTCATTTGTTCAATCCTTATTGTCCATTGTAAAAAAAATATAAGGCTTTTTAGATTTGTAACAAATGGTCACATGACTCAACCCCCAAGGTCACATGTTTGGCATCAAAAATATTTAATTTCATGCCAAGGTTTGAATCCAACATCTGATAATTCTCTGATCCGAACATTGTTTCTCCCTCAGTTGAAATATCAATAAAAACACTTAAAAAAATAAAAGATAATTTTGTACAAACAATGTAGTTGCACCGCTGCTGCTGCATTTGAGTTCCGGTTGATTTGCCTTTTTAATAATTTGCCATTATTTCACTAATTTCATTATTACGGTCTTGCTGGACCATGTTCAGGTGTCATTAAGGTGTCACCCTTATTGATCATTTAATCCTATTTTGGCTCTGATATTGATCAGAAAACCTGGTTCGTTAACATACATTGATCCCAAAATTCTTCAGTCTGCCATGACAGACATGACTTCTGACCGCTGACCTTTATCCAGGTTTACTGTCACACACACACACACATTGTAACCAAGGCCTGCAATCTGCTTATTTAAATATTCTAAAAGGCAAATTATCTTTTAAATCAAAAAAAAAAATAGATCAAACATTGTGGAAAAAAGTGATGAAATGTGGGTTAAGAGTTGATGTCATATTATTTTTTTGTTATATTATTTATATTTTAGCATGGGAATTCATGCCACAAGTTCACATATTTTTGAGCCAGCCTGCAAGTTTTGGCAGACCATAATACAATACTGTCATTTTTTTGTTAATTCCATGTGAAATTTGCTTAAATTTGCAGGTTTGCTTCAAATCAAACCTCAGAAAGGATTTGTTTTGCTGTAGTTTTCCTTCAACCAAGTTTTGTTTTTCTCTCCTTGGGACACATAATGGAAAGCTGACACTGCCAAGTGCATATAACAACGTCAATATCACTCTTGTTCACCACCCTCACATTCTGAATGACTAAAGTTTATTGTATTTACACGTTCAACATATCAATTGCCAGTGAATTGTCAATGTATTGTATGTAAGTCATTCATCAGTGTCACCAGCTTGCACTAAAGATAGCTTGTCAGTACAATGTGACCTCAGTGTATATACACCCATCTGAACAGAAAAGGGAGCACAGTGCAGACATTATCCACACGCACAGTGCAGACATTACCCCAACATTTTAACCTTTCTTCACTTATTGCTTGAATATTTGTTAATTTCGTAATAATTTATTTAATTCAGGAAGTCATTCAGGCCTTGATTTGCAACAGTCTGTGACAGACAATCACTAGGGAGAGACTCCATGGGTTGCAAAAATAACTCATTTTAAAGTGAATATATCAGAATATGATTTACTACATTTTCCTGAGGAGTCACTAGTTTTGGCTCTTCTCCACTAGCACATTATGTCAATTTGTAAATCCTGTTCCCATAAAGGTAAATAGATAATGAAGTACAGCCCGCATGAGTGCACAGCAGTGCGATTGTCAGCTGCTATTGTTTAAAAAGGCACCTGGTTGATTCTGTTTGCTAAACTTTAACATGGTATTAAGCCAAATCTCCCATTTGAAGCCTGTAAATCAGGAGTTCAATTTACTATGGGTGAGGTCACAACTGTTTGACAAACAGGTGGAACTTGGCAAGGTGACGGATGTCGGGTGACGATTATGATGATGCTATAGTCACGGTTAGTTCTGTTCCATCTACATGGGAACCAATGAGTTAATGTGCTCGCAACAAGCAGCTTTCTTAAGAACACAGTACTGGCGCGTGTTTCCACTAGCTTGACTCGACTCAACTCGCCTCAGCGCCGCACGGTTATTTTGCTTTCCCATTAGCGATGGTACCTGGTACTTTTTTAGTACCTGCTCTGGCGAGGTTCCAAGCGAGCTGAGCCGATGCCATGCAGTGATTGGTCAGAGTGCCGTCACAGGAAGCGGCATGAATCAAACCGAACTGTAGATCAGTTAAAAAGACTTACAAAATGTGAAAACATGCGTTAATATCCAACATTTAGCAAAGGAAACGTCTAAAATCTTCATCATTTAACAGAGGAGTCTGGTGTATTTAGCACTGCTGAAAGCCATCGACCGCAACTGCATCACAACCTCCGCCCCGGTATTTCAGTGCAGTGACTTTGTCAGGCGGTGTCTGTTCTGCGGTCATGGAGGAGGTACTGAACAAATCTTTTTTTAATTAACTAATTCAGTACATTGAAAACAACTGATTTCGCTAGATTGAGGGTTACTGGTATAGCGCAAGAATTTGGCACCACCTGAGGATGCCACATGAAATAGTAGGTGTTGCTGGATGGGAAAAAACAAACAAACCACTTGTTGACAGTAAGATTGACTCTGTGTGAAACTGAGTGGCCTCAGGGGAGGTTTTTTCTCTCCGAATGGACTCTAGAGGTTGTATTTATGAATTATCCTTCAGAACGGCTCAAACTCCCCTGTGGCCTAGAGGCTGGAGGTTCCCACCCCTGTTCTAATGTACACAGCTCTTTGTGGAATGTTGTCAAAGAGGTTCGTCTGGTAGAGGAATGGAAGAAAAGTGTCAAAGTGGTTTGTGTTTAATGCACCTCTTGGAGTTGCCAACCCAGGATTTGTGTGTTGTGTGTGTGTGTGTGTTCCGTATTGAAAAGATAAGGAACACACTTTGTTCCTTATTTTTTTTAACAATCATGTCAGACAGAAAAATTCCAAATGAGTCCACAAATGAAGATTGCATGGTCTGTATGAGGGGGAAATTAAATCCTCCTCCTGCTGTCAGGCCCTCTCCATCTGTCTGTTGTTCCTTATCATAGCATTATCATAGCAATGGAGACGTGGAGAGATGTAAAGGTAAAATGGCGACAGGAGGATACTGCTCAGGCGAAAAATATAATAAAAATGATTATGTCGATTTTTAAACTAATTTCTTTGATAGAAAATAACATATATGAAAATAAAGTGCATAGTGTGTGTGCGGGGTAATGTAAAGCGCAGTGTACTGCATTCTTTATGGGGGCGTGGAGGCAGGTGCAATGTATGTAAAGTGCAATTATGTAAACAGTAAAACTGAGTTTCTTATTTCATTATCAGGAAGTAAATACCAGTGCTCTCTGTGTTGATTCAGTCTTCCCGTGTCCACCTTGTGCTCACAATAAACATTGAAAGGTCTCGATCCAAACGTGTGTACCATACTGGTAAAAAACATGCCTGAGGACAGGGCGGGAAGACTTAAGTTGTGCTCAACATAATCACATCCAGTGCTCGTGCAAAACATTCAGGCAGACAAAATAATACATGTACACACAGAGCGTTCACTGTGTAAACTGGATGTGATTGTCTTGATTTTCATCTGCCTAAATCTCAGCCGATCCCTCGTGCCCTCCTCTGTCGCCATGACCTCCTTCACAACATCCATGAAGCATTTAATCGTAATTCTAATGATGCTGTTGGTACATGCATCTTTTGAATTTCTACAGAAGATGATGTGCAGTCTTTTTACTGAGCCTTGTAGTATCTGCGGCTTCTTGATTTGTTTGATCTCTTAAAGGATGCGTTTTTTAGGAGAACCCTTATCAGTGTTTTTTTTACTGAAATATTTTTACAGCTTGAAAACATTACACTTTTTTTCTGTTGCAACGAGGCCATTTGTGTGCAATATTTACTGAACTGTCGTGGACAGTTATGAAAAAGGCAGTAATCCTTTTGATTACAGAGGTGGTTCAGGAGGTGGGTTTTGAAACACATTTGAGTTTTTTGGAATGTAACTGTGTTGGTTAAGCCTGTGCTTAGGTGACTTAGCAACTGTTGGTACCACTCCCTGCTGATCACTACAGTAACAACAGGACAAAGAAGATAATCCTAGAGGTGTCAATACTGTTCAAATATTCACAAAAATGCAGCGCGCTTTTGCAGTGGCACTGTAAATCACTGTTAGTCAGTTGAGTTGACCACCTTATGACTGTCAAAAGTGTGGTCCCTTCAAACCAGTGATAAAAACCAAAACAAATGCAAATCCAGTTCCTCAAACTTGTTTGCATCTCTGCAAGTGTTTGCATAGAAATGAATGACTGCGCCCTATTTTGCCTGCGCGCAGAAATGGGAAAGTTAAAAAAGGTTTTCTCGGACACATTCTCTTTTAGTTGGTGTTTTCCCAATGAACCAAATGATGTACTGAATATAAATATTTGATCCCTGAGAGTTCAGATCCACTTAAAACAGGTAGATTGTCCAACTGTCTCACTTAGTGTCAAGCTTCACTCTCAGGGGCTGAAATGAGAACCCCATTTAGACAAAGGGGGGGAGGGGTATCTTCAGTTTCCAGTGTGCGTTCGGAAAGACACAAATGCATCAATACGTTATAAAGAAAAGCTTGTTTCGTAAATTCACCCAGAATTAGCTCACTTAAAGTTCAGTTTACATGCTGAAAACATCGTTTCGATACTTTTGCCTCATACCTTCCTTAAATGTAAAGTTCAAGGTCAGAGAAAGCTGTAATTTCCTTCACTAACTGCTGTTTCCCTAAATTCAATCAACCAAGCTGCCAGATTAATGGCAGTGATGCTTCATTGATAGTTTAGGTGCCAGGATGCAGCTCCACTCGTAACTCGCCAGGGTCCCTTTGTTTCATCGTGTGATAACTGAAACCCACCCATCAATCCACCAGCCATCTGCTGCTCAGTATCAGCTTTGGGTCCAACCAGTTGCCATCTGACCTGCCAGCATTGCTGCAGGGTTTTCTGCCCGTATTTCTGATGTACCTGAGAAACTGCACCCTGGGTGACTGGCTCTCTTTTAAGCAGGTGGGCTGGGTGACTGCCTTGTGGGCTGAGTGGGCAGATGGTCTTTCTTACTGGGAAGAGCATCATTTAGATATTGTTCAGCGCTTCACTCTGGGGAA
Organism: Solea senegalensis; assembly: GCF_019176455.1. Lineage (NCBI taxonomy): Eukaryota > Metazoa > Chordata > Actinopteri > Pleuronectiformes > Soleidae > Solea > Solea senegalensis. The sequence continues at coordinate 24,011,609 of NC_058021.1, forward strand.
GCCCTCAGAAAGTGTTTGTGTGGGTGTTCAAATGTCTGTGGATCTGTTTGTGTGTTGCCTTGGGCAGATGAATGCAGACATTGTTTGATAGCAGTGGGTTGGAAGAGAAGAGCCATGTGCCCACAGTGTCTGAGGAGGAGTGAGAGAGAAGGAAGGAGGGATGAGGAGGTTTGGAAGTGGGTCGGGGTATCAGGGGAGGTTCATGGGGGTTGGGAGGATAGAATAGGCAGCAAAAAGAACACCCTCCGTGGAGAACAGGAGAACTTGTAGGTGATGTTAAAGTGTTTTTTTTAGAGAGATACTTCCAGAAACAGCATTATCAACATAATGTATGACCACAGAGTGCTGGTTTGTTTAAGTTTTTAAGAAAACACACACTTAGGATGACGGTTAGTTGTGTTGTCATAGCTCCCAGACACCTGGCCCTGTGCATCCATATGGAAGTGGGCCCAAGGCCATATGGCTTGTGTCTGAGCTGCTCAAGAGTGGGGCGTGTCTGAGCAAAAAAAAAAATCTAAATCCATATTCCAGTTTAAGCCAATTTATACTGTTGCTCAGATGGTCTCATGTATATCAAGCGCGACACACTTATTTGAGACTGGAATTCCCTCTCAGGGATGATGCGTGATGAGACATGTCCACAAAAATATTCATATAAACCCGTGTTGTTGATGCTTTATTTGTACGTTTTCACCCGTTAGAAGTAATGCCTCCTTTATGGCCCGTGTTCCACAGACATGAGTAAACATGAAATCCAAAATAATATGAGAGCTGTCTCCGTGATTGGCCGCTTCACTCCGTCTCATCACGACCCGCTCGGAAAACTCCACAATGCACAAATGTACTGAACTCGTGTTTAATGTGTCATAGGAATTCTGTATGTCATGTGCAGAACTAACACACATGAGAGAAATGGGTGCAATGACTTGTGGGACTGATTAATTGATGAATAGTTAAAAGAAATGAGCAAACAGTGCAGTGGAGACAGGGAGGCTGGAGGAAGGGAGGACGAGGGTGGGGGAGGGAGGGAGTGGAGGAAAGACGCTGGCGCCCTGCCAATGTTGATGAAAGCTGCTTAGCCCACCCTGTTGCCATGGATACAGTGAGGAGCAGCACTCAGAGAGAGAGGGAGAGAGAGAGAGAGAGAGAGGGGAGGGAGGAGAGAGAGAAAACCAGCAGGCATGCGTTAGATGAAGTCAGAGTGGGAGTGGAGAGAGGGGGTGAGTGTATGTGGTGCCAGAAAGAGAGGAGAGCTAGGCAATGAGAGAGCTTGAGGGAGATGATAGAGTGGGAGTGACAGAGTGCGAGATAATGGAGGTGCAGTCTGAGTGTGCAGATCCTCCTGTGGTCCCTCAGTGTGACCCCCAGCCAACGGGGAAGATCAACAAAGCTGCCTTCAAACTCTTTGGAAAGCGACGTACTGGCTCCGGAGTGGCCAGCTTCTTCTCCTTCAGGAACAAAGGGGCCACAAGCAACAATGGAAATTCTGACAATGGGAATTCTTTGAATGGAAATGGCTCAACAACAGACGTGGAGCTTATCAGGAGCAAAACCTATGACGGACTTACAAACTCCAACAATGATACCGATGGACAGCGAGGGGAAGGGCTTGCCAGCCAGGAGGCTGGACCGGTGAGGTCTCTCAGCAAATCGCTGAGTTTCTTCTCTCTCCTCCGACGCGGAAGTTTTAGGTCGGGTGAAAATGGAGGATCAGGACTTGTCAGAAGAGGGAGGGGCCTCAAGGGATTTTTTAGCAGCATGCGATGGAGACGCAAAACAAATGATGGAGACGGGGAAGAGGTGGAAGCTAACAAAGAGCAGGATGGGGATAGTACCAGCTCTGAAAAGGCGAAGGATATCACTCTCACCCTTGAACCACCTCCACATCATCACCCAGAGGATTGTGGGAAGACGGAGGCAGAACCAAACCTCCAAGCAACAGAGACTCCTATTACTCGTGTTACCCTGACACCTTCACACTGTGTTGTCATGACAGGACCATCTGTTGAGCCAGACCCCCCCTTTCCTTACACACCCACTGACTCGCCACTGCACCCTACTATTCAAAAAGCCAAAGCCTCAGTTTCCAGCCTCTCCCCTTCCCTCGCTACGCCTCCATTGGATCGCTGCAGCACGGGTGACCCACCCTCAGAACCGTCCGTGGACAGACTATGTTCTCTCCTCTTCACTGACGTCACATCCCTCAAAAGCTTCGATTCACTGACGGGCTGTGGTGACATTATTGCCGATGCAGACGACGAGGGAGCAGCAGGTAATGGGGGCAGTGGCACGAGCAGCAGCAGCAGTGGAGGAGGAGGAGGGGGTAGTGTGGGAGCAGGTGTTGGGAGAGTTGTTGGTATCACCGGCGCCACATCCTGTGTATCCCCGTCCAAACCGCCTCTACCCTCCCAGCTGACCCAGCACATGTTCTCTGTTTCCTCAAGCTCAGTGCCTGTCTCCCTCCCAGCCCGGGCTCGGGCGCCGCCTCCACCACAGCAGCACCCAGCTGGTAGTGGTGTGGTGGCTTATATGGGTGGAGGGGAAGAAATGGCGAGTCCAGAGGGAGTGGACGATGCAGACATGCAGGGGCTGTGGCACATGCTGCCCTCCACCGGGGACAACTCTCCCGCTTTGCCCCGATCACACCAACCTCCCTCCACCACCCCCACATCCACTTTCCCCCCTCATACCAACCCCTCAAGCAGCCACTTCCCTCTAGCTTCCAGAAGTTCAGACCGAAAGGTCAAGGCACTGGGACTCAGTAAGATTCCAATAGTTGGCGCGGCGGGAAGTCGACCGGCTAAATCTGCCCACCCTCACACACGTGGTCGTCATCCAACGTCACCCGGAGATAAAGAGCTGCTCAGTGACGAGGGCTACTGTGACACACCCTCAGCGACACCCACGGCAACACCTGATGAAAGCGGGCTACAGCGTAACCAGAAGATGGCTCTGTCACGTGACAGCTACTCTGGGGACCAACTGTATGACCTTTACGATGACCCCGAGGAGCAAGGGGATAACGAAGAGCAGGATGGAGATGATGATCTGAACAGCACCCCGTCTCCATCTACCGAATACAAACTAAGCCCCACATCTCAGACAACTATTGCTTCCTCCTCTTCCTCTTCCTCGTTCCAATCACTGAAAGGCAGCACCAGCCTTCCTCGGGAATCCAAGATCCCGGTAAGCTGCAGACAAATGTCACCTCCCTCCTCTGTGAGCCAGTCAGCCCTGTCATCTGTTCTAGAGGCTGAATCTCTTCCACCAAAGACTGAAGCGCCTCCCTCAGCTCGCACCAGAATCCCTGTATCCAAGGTGCCTGTCCGTCGTTCGGGAAACAAACCTGGCAACAGGGGATCTGCCCACAAGAAGTAATTGTTCTCTATGGATTCGAACGTGCTGTTTATGCAGAGCCAACATTTTTCCCAGACTGGGAAATATGTTGAGCCGTGGAGTTAACGGCCCATAAATTGTTCTCAAAACTTAAAAGCACCCATTCCTTTAATGTTTTCGCTTTTAGCAAATAGAAAAAAGTGGTTTTGTGCACTTGAGAAAGTCACAAGGAGACTCCAAAAAACTGGGTTAACTCTTCGTGACCCTCACAGGAACTTTGGAGGTTGACCCTTGACAATCTATGGACACATTTGCCTTTTACCTCCCTGGAAAAACCTCCAAACTACTGACACTTGGATTCAAAAGCAGAAAAGAGAGGACCTTTTTTTTATTATTTAATCTGTCATATTTTACTTGATGAATTCCACATGACATGATTTAATTTGTTCATAAGGACCTAATTTAATCAAAAAATATTTTAGTTTCATCATATTGTCTAATCCGTAACAAATTACCTCCTAATCCTCTGAGTTTAGAGCCAAAGTTTATGAAACAGTCTCCTCATTTAACCTTCTCTGATAGTCTGCAAAAGACTCGACAGTAATGGGACAACCCTCGCCTTTGTTGCTCGAAAAATGACCCTTTTCTTTTCTGTCTGCACAATTAATGAAAATGTATGTGCATATTATGAACAGGGACGGCCTTTTATTGAGTTTCTGCTTTGCAGCTACAATTCAAGACGATATCGTTTTGTTTTTTTTTTGGTGGGAAGACCTTTTTACTTTTCTTATTTTGAACATTAAATGGATTCAGCCTGTTACTTCTGGATCTCACCTACACCCAAATGCATCTCTGGAAGTACACCCACCAGACGTCAAATCTCTGGGATTTACAACTGTTGACTAACCTGAAAAACTATCGCAATACCATACCAGGTGGAGGGAACCCTTGCACTAATGCTTCAAGACACACACAGACACACACACACACACACAGACACACAATTAACTCTCTGCTCCCTCTCTGCATGCAGTGCCTCACACACGAGGCACAAAGGTCAGGAACATCATCTCACACCGAAGGATCTTAAATACACACCTTTGACATTGACTTTGTAGCTCGACACTGGATCACTCCCTTCTCTAAAGACCTGTGCACTAACAACTAACCTTTTTCTAGTCAGAACTGTCTCCTTCACTGGATTTCATACTGTTTTTTATACACCCCTTTTTTTCCTAAGTCATACTTACACAGATCTTTAACTGTGATTATACCAGCTTCCTAACACTTTGCTTTTTTGTTGATAAGGTTTTGAACCAAGGGATGAACGCTCAGTGAGTTCACCCTCCTCTGATACAACCACAGTATGGAAACCGCTATAGCTGTGTGAGAATATGAATGTAGCTTGACATCTTTGTGGGGTCATATTTTCCTGTGTTGGCCTGTCTTTGTCCCTCGTTTGTGGGGGCAAGTCAGATGGTGGAATTGAATGTTTTCGAAGTCTCCCGTGCTCACAGTAGTACAGTGTGTGCAGCCCCTGCAAAGCATCATTTGTATGAAGAACGAGTCGTGTGTATTGCAGTCATAAAATGCCTTTGTCTGTGATTCAGTGAGGCAAATTACAGGGGGGCAGAGTTGTGCCTATCCTCCAGTGAAAGAGAGATATTTTCATAGGGAAAGCCACAAGAGAAGATCAAAGTTCTTCTCTTCCTAACCACAATGGTTTCAATGACATGTGGGGGTCATTCTCGCTCATGTCAGCTTTCCATTTCATTGAGAGCATGATAATTGATCTACAATGCTGCTCCAGAATCAGATACCTCTTCGGCCTCTGTAGCGTAGAGTAACCTGAGCCCAGGTCCACAGTTCGAGTATTTCTCGCCTCATGAAAAGGGTAGAGCAAAGGTCACACAGGGCAAAGGAGACTTATCATGCCTCTAGTTCTATTTTGATTTAGAATGATGCAATTTTTATTTTTTTTAAATTGAGGAAAGAATTGACAGATGGAAAAAAGAGGATGCATGTGGTATCATTTTACCTGGTAGAGATGAGCAATAGCACTGATGCTTGTGCATTGATGATTAAAATGAGTGGAATTTCAGCTCCCTAAATATTCATTTTCACGAATTAAATTACATTTTGCTAAGGGAACACAAGAGAATGCAAGGTAGGAATCATTAACGAAGTAACAATGATCACCGTGTGTTATGTATTTAACAGGTTTTTGTTTTATTATACATGTGGCTTCCTCATTGGTTTCTGTTCCCCATGCCGTTGTGTTTTATAGAATTTGTTTCCGCAATTCCTCCACAAATGTGACGCTGTGAAAAACGAAAGTTAGACATGTGAATGCTGTGATGTATCGCATTAGCACGACACAGTGGTGACATCAACCGCTGAGGCCAGCTTCAGTAGTTAGTGGAGCAAACTACTGAGAAAGGACTCAGAGCTGAATGACTGAGAACCTTCCCAGACACACAGACATCTGCCTCGTCTCTCTCTCCCCCCCATACCCCAGGTTTTACTCTCTTTTCTGTCTGATTACAAATCTGATCCTTTATGTGATTATTACACTAAAAGGCACATTATGTTTTTTCTTTTTCTTTTTTTAATCATCTGTTGCGTGTGAAATCCTTCCACTTTTCATATTTAAAGAATAAAACTGTGTTTGCGCTGACAGACGAGCTCCCGACTCTTTGTAACCACGTTTGCACAGGATTCCGTACGTTTTCTCTATTTATACTCCGCTGCCCTCCTCCCCTCACATCCAGGTGGCTCAGTAAGAGTCCCCTCTGGTTTACAACAAAGATGTTTTTGTTCATGTGCAATGTTTTTTTTGTGAAGTCACACTTGCAAAGAGGTCTGCTTGGCTTGGGTGTAATAGGTCAATACACTTCATTGATTGCTGAGATGAACGCCTGATGGATGGGATATTGTCTGCTGTTGGTCTCGTGGGGAAGTAAACATGCAGGGGTCAGAGCAGACAGCCATGATGAAAACAAATAGCCAGCTGATTTATTTGAAAATTGAACTTGTGTGTGGTGCTACCAGAATATAGATTTAATTTGGGGGACGACACATGTTGCTAAAGAAGGGCACCGTTGTTGGTGTGTATTAAGTATAGTAGGAGACTTTGGTGCAGTGCGAATTCCCTTTGTAATGGTGCGGCAGCAATCCCTCCCTCCCTCCCTCCCTCTATTCAGCTTGCTCTCTCTGTTTCTGCACACTGAGGTCCGTGCAGAAGGCTTACGTAAGACCATAACACTCACTGTTGCCCGCCTACCAAATCAAAGCCAGTGATGCTGCTGACAGTTAGAATGGTGCATGCTGGTGCATGCATGCTTGTTGGCTGATCTCATCATTAATCTGCTGCTGCTGCTGCTGCTGCTGCTGCTTTAGTGGTGCTGTGTGTGGACACTCCTTCTCATTGTGCACGCTTGTGCATGACGGGGAGGATTCCGTCTGTCCTGAACACAGCAACTGTTGTATCAACTAGTGAAGAAGAAAACAAAGGTGAAAAGCCAAGTGGGAGGAATATGATGTAATCTCGCTTTGTTGCTCCTGGTCGCTTTTATTTACCTTTACATCCATGTGACAAAAAAGAGGACATGTATCCGGTATAATGGTGAAGTAATTGGAGTTAATGAGTCACAATGTCAGCTGCTGTATGTTTCTTTTCTACCAAATCAAACATGGGAGGGTGGATTGAATCATATGATATATTGCTTATAAGTTGCTTGCTTTAATACTTCTGAGTGAGTGATTGTTGTTCTAATTGTTGTAAAAGTTGTGTTCTTTTAAAAGCTTTATTTAGTAACTGAAGTCACATTGAGGGTTTTGATCCATATCCAGGTCATCACCCAAATCTGATAATTGTTTTTTCTCTGAGTGATATGGAGCCTTCAGCAACATTCGAAACGCTGTACCCCACATTCAGCATGGCAGCCTCTCTACAGTTGTTCCCATAGTAACTCCACTAGGTCAACCAATGAAAAGAGGGGGCCGGGCAGGAAGGAGGATGGGAGAGTGTTGAGTGCTCTACACTGAGGGAGACATGAGCAGAGCTGAACTGGTAGGCAGTAAAACATTTATAATTTATATAATAAAACACACCCAACGCAGTGTTGCACTGCCACGTTTCTGCAGGACAAAGCAAACACAGGCTCTGGGGAGCGTTTTTCACTAGATTTCTTTTACAAGGATAACATTGGATGCAATGTGCCACTTCGCCACTAGATGCCATTAAATCCTTTTCTCCAAATCTTTCCAAAGCATCTGCAGAGAATGAGGGATGTAGTCATTCAGATGGCACTCTCTAATGAGTGCTAACTTATATAAGTAACACACCTCAACTCATCATCCTTAATAATTTAACAACAGACACGCTTTTTTGTCTTTGTGGCCGAATAAACACGAGCAAAGCAAGACAAACAGTAGCATTCAGAAAGTCAAACTGTTTGTCTAAGGCTGTCAAAGAAATAAACCACCACACACACACACACACACACAGAGGTCAGAGCAAGCGAGTGAAAGGGTCTTTTACAGAAAAGAAGGGCTTGAAATCTGTAAGACATACGACTGGTCTTTTTTTGACCAGTGAATTCTACGATCGAATCGTTGAATTTAACAATCATCATGAACCCACTGTTTTGCACTCGTGTTGCCTCCCATTTATTTAAATGAACTGATGTGTTGATATGCTAAACTGTACAAAAACTGCATAAGTGCTGAGGTGTGTGTGTGTGTGTGCTATTTGGTGTGCAATGTTGGCAAAGCCGCTCAGATTAGTCCTTCTTAAGTGTCTCCAGCATGAATAGACTGAAAGGACAACCGGTAGATCTGGATAACTGAACCCAAACAGGTCATTCCTGTTCTTTAGAGGTCGGGAGTAGGGGCGTAGGGTGTGGATTTGTCTTTCCTTTGTTTCTCGCCCACAGGGAGTGAAATTAACTGTATTATTTAGTTCCTCATATTGAAGATGAGGTGTGTGCTGTTTTTTTTTGCTTCCACTGAAAGTTTATTCTCAAAGAGCTTAAGATATGCAGTTAGTAATTGAGTTATTTGTGACTTAATTCAAAAGTTCAATAACTTTAAAATAATTTAGAAGATTAAACATATTAAGATTAAGGTAAAAACATCCAATTGCAATTCTTTAAAACAAGACCATAACCTTGTTGATTCTTTTCTTCATTAATAGATTTTTTTTTTGGCCATAAAATGCACTGAAATCAGCAAACAGAATTGTGAAATGGTTTATTTTGTTTCCAGAACCAAACATCGGTTTCTGTCACATAAACAAGTTCAGTTTACAGTCTTGAAGCAGCAAAGACACCAAAACATATTCACATTCACGAAGGAAAGAAAACTCTTTACCAGGTATCACAATAATCAATCCATCAGTTTATTCATTTCGTACTCAATTGATAATCACTTGTTTGTGGTCCTAAAATAAACAAAATAATTAGAATGATTCAATTGCAGCAGTTGCAATTTGCTAAGTGCAAAAAATGTGTTTAGAATTGAAAACAATTAATTTTTCAGCTCTGTTTAAGGTATTTTAATATAATGACCTTAAAAATAGCCACTTCACCCATACAATGTTTTTTAAAAAAAAAAAAACAAATTTCCAGGATCTGAGATACATGGCTGATTCCCACAACGACAGAGGAAGTTGGGATTGAAAGAATGAAAGAAAATAAAAGCCCCCACACTGCTCTTCACTGTGTTTCCGTCAATTATAACAAGTTTTTAAAAAACACTGGTCAAATTTAATCCAAACACTGTACTAGAATGCGAATTAAACAAACACAGCAGGACCAAGTGGAAAAAAAGAGTGAAACCATTTCCTTTAAAAGGAAAATAAACTCCCTCCTCCAATTAAAGCACTGGAGGATGCAATTAAAACTATATGTAGACATAGTTCATTGATTCATCATTCTCTGCATGTTTTCGGACTGTGGAGGAACACACATAAAAACTCCATGCAGAAAGGCCCTTTTTCGGACCCCCTTGCAAACCCGGGTTCTTTTCACTGTGGGGCATCAGTGCGAGCCACTGCGCTGCCGTGTGTCCCCACACGCTCTCAAATCTTGATGTTTGACATTCCTTCTCTCGGTTTAAGGTTGCAACTATGAGTAGAGTAATCCGAGATCGGTATCAAGACTAACAAAAGGAGTAACACCGATAAACACCCAGGGCGCTGTTTAAAAAGGAAGGTGAAACACTTGTGCTAAATAAACTATTTTATGCAAATACTATGAACCCACTCAACAAGTAGCTTAGAACGGCTTAATTATTAATTCAGGCTTTGATATGTGTTGAAATTAGTTCCGATTCCAAACTAATTCCAAAGTGACAATTTATTTCCTCATTTCAAACATTCTCAGCTCACAAATCAAACTGTTTAATCACCTTGTCATTTTACATTGTGCCATGAATGCAGGTGAATAAAAACTCCAAACCGTAAACTAATCCATGCAAAACAAACAAAAAAACAGTACATCCCTGCCACCATCAAACTTCAACCTAAAATGAAGGTCAAAAGGTTTGATGTAATATCATCGTCTGAAGTCAATGTTAATTGTGTCTATCAAAATATTTCATAGAGGCAACTTTTACAAAAAGTGCCAGGTTCCTCAGTGTCATAAGTAAAAACATGAAACATTACATGTATTTTCGATTAAATACCCCTGTACCATCATCTTATTGTCCATCCCACAACTAAAAAAAAGATCTGCTGGCAGATGAGCAGTTCTCGTTCTTCTTCTTCACTGCTATGAGATACCTTTTGTTCCTGTCCTCCAGTTTTTTCATGATTCAAACATTGCTCTTTTGAAAATGGGAAGCTTTCGAACCACGGCGCTGTCGCCGTTTCCTTTTACAAAGACAATCATAGTAATTCTAACGAACTGTAATGTGTGACTATTATGTGACAATCCTGAGGGGCTCCTCTCCGCTTTGGGCCCCTGGGCAATCGCCTGCCCGGGGGCAGAACCCCTTGAAGGACCTGTTGCATAACCCCATGAAGACGTACAAAAAAAAAAACAAACACGGTGCCTGGAGACAAGCATTTGAATGCAATGCAAACCTTGTCAGGCCCCGTCCGTGGCTTTCCTACATCAAACTCAACCTGCGCTGAAAATACAAGCCACAATTCAAGACGCCATCATCATTCCCTGTGAATAGTTTGTGGGCCATTGCATCTGTACTTTAACAGCATCATAAAGTTTACATTTTTACTATTCCTTCTCATTACCACATGCACACTTGGAAATAGAACCCCACACCTTTAAAAACTTTAAAAACTTACTTTACTTTAAAAACAAAACAAAACTTGAGGGAATAGGTCGTCACATAAGTTTAATCGTCCTTCAGCTTGGTGGATCGTTAATATCTACAGTGATTAAAGTGAACAGCACATCCTTCACAATCTGCTTGACGTTATACGTGAGCTTATTGAACCCATCGCTGTCCATGGTATGACTAGTGTGTCTGATTTTGTCGGGATTGACTGGATTGGGCTCGTTGTGCACATCTCTCTCATGTTTGATCATTTTGTACTTTCCCGTCTGGAAGTCGGGCCGCGAAACGGACATCTTACGGAAGAAGATTCGATTATAGATGTCGTCGTCCTCGCCGCCCCAGCCCCAGTACGTGTTCGGGAAGCCATTGATTTTCAAGAATTGCTCTTTGGTCATCGAGGAAACCCCGCCAAAGTAATTGTTGTAGGGCAACTGGAAACCAAATTTGTCCATTGCCACGGCCAAATGTCGCGGGCTGTCAAAACATCGGTAGAGGTTGCGGTCATCCATCGGCACCAGGTCTACGTCGGAGAAGACAAAGCACTCGTAATCATACTCCTTCAGTGCCTCGGCGTAGCCCACGTTCATCAGCTTTGCACGGTTGAACGTTCCGTCTCCGTCCTGGTTGATGACATACACTCCGTAATCCAGCTGCTGTCGTAACAATATGGGATGGAGGTAGTACAGCCAGTGCTTCAGGTGGTCATTTCGATTTCGAAATGGGATGATTATCGCCACCTAAACAAATTTGATAGGTTAGTCCGGTTAGTAGCAGCACATATTGCAACTCTTATAAACAAGGAACTGTTGAAGAGATCCTTATCACCAAGGTTGTATATCAGTCACCAACGTGAGATATGGACTGCAATATAGAAATGTACAATACAGTAATGTAGTAAATTGTACTACACTTTCATTGTGTTGTTTTACTATCAGGTTTCACTTCATATTTCCAGACAACATGATGCAGGTTATTTGCTGATTTTGACCTTTACTCATTGAATAATGAATAATTAAAATACCTTCACACGAGTCATACTTTTACATGAGCTAAAAAGGAGAACTCCCCAGAGTTTTGGAACATAGAGTTAAACTTAGTCTGTCGATTAAAGAATAATTTTATTCGCTTACCTTCTGTTGAGCGATACAATTCGGTGGCTTGTACCGTCCTCCCAACTGGAGATCCGAACCGACTAAGTTCCTCACTTCATCCAAAGACCGTTCTGTTTTAAACTCCACAAGCAAAGGACCGACAAGTTCTGGAGGGTTTACGGGACACGGTTCCAAAGTTTTGTTACTGGCAGCCTGCTGGTTACTTGAACCCGTGTCTCGTGCTGCGCTCTTCTTTTGGTCACCTGCTGCGGTCTGGTTCTTTATCAGAGCCGCCAGCTGCTCGTCAAATGTCTCGGTCCCCGCGGTGAGCTCATCGATGGCGTGCTCTTTGTGGGTTTTGACAAACAACAAAAGCACAGCATAGCACGCCACAGTGAAGACAGTGAAAAACATCAAGAGTTTGAAGAGTTTCTTCAACATGTTTGCCGCCGTTGGAGGTGAGCGCTGCGATCCCCGGCAGCACTGGCGTGGCTTCGCTACCTGCGTTTCTCGTTGCAAGTCAAAACCATTCTGGTTTTCCTCATACCAGTCTGCTTTTCATTTCCCCTGGAGCTGCTTCCTTGTTCAGGTAGGCTGTTCAGGTTGGGCCTCATCACACCTGTCATGAATTATTAAGCACCGTCTTTCCCTGCCATTCAAGTTTGCATGAGCTTTAGCTTAATATCGTGTATCCCAGTATGATATTTATAAAAGTTAATTTGCATTACATTATCTATAGGGGGGCATTACTTTGAAACTGATGTAAATAAGTGGGAAAACCAAAACATTTTTTTTGAAAAAACAGTGTAGCCTGTTGAATGTGATGGTTGAAGTTTGTTTCATTGTGAAATAGACTAAAAGGTAAAATAAACTCATAAAAAGTGTTTTATTGAATTACAAGTGAGAATGTGTTGTCAAACAGTGCGCTCTACTGGTGTTTGGACGATAGTGCAGATTTTACCCACCACCACCCTTCATCCACAACCTTTCATAGAAATAGAATTAATTTGAATGAAAGAAAGATTATTTATGCATTTATTTATTTCACCTTTATTTAACCAGGTAAGTACGGTGGCCGACAGAGGCAAACGCACTGCAACGACCCAAAACACATGCAGAAGGAGGAACGAGCTGCATATTCATAAATGCTGCGGATTCCTAAAACACCGGTAAGTCGTAAAACGCCAGCAAGTCTCTAAACCTTTGCAAAACAGTACTTTGTGCAGATGATTATGTCCGATCTCTGACACATAGCTGCGAGTGTTTTATTTTGAAAACCGGACGTCGATGTTGTTAAATATTAGCTTGATGTCAGGCTTTTTACTGTTAATCCCTTAGTATTTCAGGCGTGAACATTCAGCGTCAGGTAGTTTGACTACAGATAAATGAGTGTCGGACAGCTTGACGACAGCCGGATAACCTCTTAATAAAGGTATTTTAATAAAGGAACAATTAGCTCCCACAGACCCGAGCAATTCCGTTTTCGAGTCCGCTTCTGTTGTCGTTTCTGTCGGCCAAGAGGAGCAAACGCAAATCTTAGAACATTTTCAGGTTTTTCATAATACGTTTTGTGAAAAGATTCATTAAATGTAAAACAAAGGGAAAGCAACGAGTTTGACACCTCTGTTGTAAAGTTTTCAGGCCTTACTATGTTCTGGGCCTTGAGATAATGTCTGATGTGACTTGGCGCTATCCAAATAAAATTAAATTGAAAATAGGAATAATAGTTTGGGGTCCAAAAAGGTCCAGTAAGCCTTTGAAGTTCAGTAAGATCAGGGAACTACAGTAGCTCCAGCATAACACAAAGATAAAGCTTATTCCAGGGCTATGAACAAAACAAAATATTTATTTGAAGTTGTTACACACTCATGCAGAGATATTTATAATGAGAAACCCTCATACATCTTTACACACATGACCTTTACATGTCCAGTGTGTAACATTCAGGTTAAACTATTGGCAGAAATAGAATGACATAATGATTACACTGATGTTATTTTTCGGAGTGCACACGTCAGTGAGGGAACCACTGAATGTATCATTACATGTCATTTAGCAAACACTTTTATTCAAAGGGACTTACAAGGGAATTGAACTTGATCATGGTGTTTTCTGCACACGGTTCTTAACCATTGAGCTACCCCACCCCCATGGTTATCAACGGTTGTTTTTGTTACCACAGAATGAGCCCATTATATTTACATCAGGAGTAGGACCACTTTGTTTTTCCTGGACAAACTTAACACCTTTTGCGTTTTTAACATTAGGTTCCTCTCATGCATGGAAGAGAGGGGTAAGATGAGAGATGGGCTGTGCACATATTCATAAAACCAGACTTGTATGATGTTCTCTCCAAGTTGGCTGTGGCTGTGCAAGAGCCGCAGTGTATTCCCATGCTACATTCTCAATCTGCTGATTATATATACAGAAGCAATAGCATTAAGTCATATGTAGGGTTATTGACCGGTAAAATAAGCAAATGCTTCCACATTCCATAACATTTTCCCACGACTTTGACGGAATCATGCTTTTATTCCCGTTTAAGCAATTTATTATGGTTCCTCGTGCCCACCATGGGGGATTCCTTTGTGTTTTCATTGCTGCTTCACATAATGTGAACACACAACTTTTACTGACATATTCAAATGAAAATCCCAACCAAGATCTAAAAGGTTTGCTTAAAATCATAATTTGGTGTTCCAAATGGAGCCATAAAAGTTCAACAAATGTACAATTACAAAATGCGGGTACTTTTCCTGCCTCTTAACCTTTATTATCAGCGTGTGTTATAGGTTTTTTAGGGATAAGTGAGGAGAAATTGATTCTTGGAGATGATTCATCTTGTGAAACAGTATAAAAACAGTCAATAACTTGGTCTGTTTCACTAATGCAAATAACGTATGAGAATGACCAAACCACAACACACCTAGGGAACACATGGGGTGATTTTTTTTGGACGACCCACTAACACAACACATTGCCAATGTTTGAATGGACAACATGTGTGGCTCAATGTATGAGTGCAGTCTGGTTATTTACCACTAGAGTGTAGCCATGTATCAACAATTCACAACAGCCGCAGAGCCACACTTCACTGCATATCTGTGGGGTTTTTTTTTGTGTGTCTCACCTTATCCCACTCTCTCTTTTATTTATTTTTGCAGCAAATATACCAACTCCACTCTGAGACCAAGAATGATACGCACAATATCCATAGGAGGAAAAAGGTTGGCTGGACTTCCAACCCGAACCAAGCGAGCAATTTGAGTGTCCTCCTGCTGCTTTAGCCACACACTGTGGCATCCCTTTGGAGTTGGGTGGGTCTGCTTTTTTTGGACACATGCGTGCATGCTTGCGGTGCCAGAGTGACATTTAGGCGTGTATACTTTCGTAATTAAACAGATGAGACTGAATTTTAAAACAAGGTCTTCATCTCTCTTTTTTTTTGAGGTTTCAGTTTTATATATTTAGGTGAAGGCTTTGTTGAAAAGGAGCCGATGGAGTTGAATGGAATAATATCTTAATTTGTGCAAAACCCAATACTTTCTCACACTAATATTGTGAAACGTGTATCTCATGTGGGTCAACACGATGCTCAAAATGTTTGCACGTAAAATGACAGAGGGGCCATTGATGCCAAGAATAAAAACACCAGGGCTGTGGTGAGAAAGAGAGATGCTAAAAACATATTTTGTGTGTACACCGTATGTAACATATTTTTGAAGATTTACATAGCTTAAAATGTCAAATAAGGTCGTATATGTTGTGCAAACTTGGGGGAAAAAAGGGCCATACCGTTGAGAATGAGCATACACTGCAAATATACAGTATACTTTTTGCAGTCAAATCGACAGATGTGAACACACACTGACAGACTCATAAGCATTTATTCTCAACCACAGCTCTTAAAACAGCCCTTACAGGCCAGAGAACTCAGCAGTTTAGTGAAACATGATGCCCAGACCATACGATGTGTGTGTGTGTGTGTGTGTGTGTGTGTGTGTGTGTGCTTGGTTTTGAGTGGTCTCAGCTGTGTGGGACACACTGCACTGACAGCCAATCAGAGCTAATTCAGAATCAGAGTGGTTTTGATGGCTCCATGGTCTATTCGAGGGAACAAAGCAGTTTGTGCGTGCATGCATATATGTGTGTGTGCGTCTGTGTGTGTGTGAGAGAGTGTGAGCACACCTCTCAACCTTATTCTGCACTCCACCTGCTTCTCATTGCCCAAATGGTCTGACAAAATCTGCTTTTTGATACATTTGCATTTGTATACCGCCGCTTTGATGGCACTGGGACGAGATGACAGAAATGGTTCTTTGAATTTGAATGAAAAATGATCAAATAAATTAATTTAAAAGCTTTTTTTGTCTCCCTTCTGAGAGGACTGGAGGCTCATTAATTAGACGTCGACTTTAGTCTTCCTGGGCAGAAATTAATTTCCACAGCACCGTACACATGATCAACAAAATGCCACACAACAACAGGCTTGTAGACACTAAAGACGACAGCATGACAACTGGCAACACTCGGTAAAGACAACAAAGCATCCACTGTGGCTTCCTGTATGTGGCAGATATAGCTGCAGGAATCAGGCTTTTTCCAAAGTGAGCCTGTCTTCACCTCAGAGTTTTGTATCTGCTCCCAGAGGGCAGGAGGTTCAGATGCTGGTTGACTGGGTGTGGGATGTCTATTTATTGTTACGGCCTCATTGTTCAGTTCTGTAAGGTTGGGTTTAGGAAGACTGATTATCTTGGCATTTACCGTATTTTTAAAGTGTAAATCTCACAGCATTCCTTCTTCTTCTTTTGTGTTTTACAGCAGTTGGCATTTTTTGGGACTTGGTGAACTCAGTGAAGAGCTGCCACCACGAACCGTTTCAGAACAGCTTGATGACTGAACCTAATACGGTACATTCTCTCAATTTGCTTTTTTGCAATGAATGCCGACTAACGTGTTGGTCCAAAAATCTGTCCAAGTCTGGTGAATGTAAAGGTGCAGTTATACGCATAGTCTACATTATACGCTAAATACCACTGGGCCATAAATGGCTTAATTTTGGGTGTCATACCTCCAGTGAAATACGAGGTAAAGTGTAATCATTGGTGAAAAATAGCTAGAAAAAGGCAATAATGTTTGGTCAGGAGGGTGTTTACTTAATTTTCATATGCCTCAAGCATGAAAATGTACTTGTCATGATTTGTTACTTTTTATTATTAGAGCTTGAGCATCGAGTGGTGCAAGGACCCTATAGTTTTTCAAGCCGCTGTTAGGGCCTGAAATTACTTGTGTTGAACATTTGATGGACTACTCCATCCATCCATCCATCCATCCATACCACTTTATCGTCCAATCCCAGGTACACCCTGGACAGAATAAGGGTATTTGTGCCCCCTACTGGCAACAGAAAGTAAGCCTCGGATGAGATAGAAGATCTGTTTGGGAAAATAACCTTTTTGTTGACGTCTAACCAGCAAACAAATCATTCCTCATATTTATAGTATGAAACATAGTAACATTAGTGGGAGCACTGCTGATTAAATGAGGGTGAATTAAGTTTAAATTAGGAATACTGGTCAAAATCTCTGGATTGGATATCAGTCAAATATTTAAAATCAGATACAATCCACAAATCACATATCACCTGCTTCACTATGCACAGACTGTAAAAGTGTACATAAAAGTCAGCGACAGCATTTAAGCTGAGTCATGTTGTGGGTTTGTTACACAGTTGGAGAATTATGTCTTTGAAATAGCTTGAAATGACACACATTTGTTGTTAACAGCTCCGCAGTTTAAAAGGTCTAAAACAGGGGTCTCAAACTCAAATGACCCGGGGGACACGGAGCGTCTAGTGTGGTGAGTAGGAAAAATAGTGAAACATAGTCTAACAATAATACTTGTTATGATCATATTTCATATAATTTCAAAGCGAAAGTGTTTCTTTTGATACGGAACGGAAAATAGTTCACATTATAAATGTATTTATGATGCAAAATGAATCTTTTAATATAAATAACATACAGATATAACTCATGATATCGTGACGTTTGAGGTCTCTGGTCTAAATTGACTGGATCTGACTGATGTTGGTATCGGCAGATACTTGGTGGCATTGTGCCGTCCCTAGTTTAAATATTAAGTTAATAATTGTGTAGCAGCTAAATAGAAATCGACCCAAAAATGATTATTGACTGATTATTTTGACCACGTATTTGGCCAAGCAAAGCACAAGTTTGTGACCTTAAAGTGCCTCCAGACTGGAGCCATTTGCAGCTAAGTTTGCTAGTTAATTTCTTCAAGTGTGGGAGAAACATCAGCCTCAAGTCAGTGGGCTGGCTGAGAAGCAACCTCCTATATGCTCCCCTTGTCATCCATTGCTCTTGTTTTCTCAGTGACATGAACCTAGCATTCTCCCAACAGGCCCTGCAGTGGCAATGTGCCAGAAGCAAGCAGAGACTGAAGGGAAAACTCTCAATTAGGACCAATTGACATGTGGTCTTTATGCCTAACTATCTTTTCCCCTAATGCTGATAGGAAGCTCTGTCGAGGCGCAGACTCTCTCACTTGCTTGCTCAGTCACACACTCTCTACCTCGAACGCCCACGCACTAGCTGTCTCGCTCACTCACGCACTCGTTCACTCATTTCCCTCTTCATTAACGCTTGGGTCCTTTCTATCTCAGGTAGATAGACTTCTGTGCTCATTTATTTGCCTGTCACCATTTTTAAAATGCCTGCCTATTCTGCCCGGCTGTATTAGAATATCTATTCAGCAACACTGTCATACATTGTGAATTTGACGTAATAGTTGCGGTTGACATGATGACAATATGTGCAAATAACATTGCCAGGCACATTTCTCATTACAGGTGAGATGAAAGGGTTCATTTGGCAATGGGACTGAAAGGCAACTATTTTTTTTTTATTCTATTTTAAATGAAATAAAACACATCTTCCTCTGGTGACTTTGTTTCCTAATTTCTCATTTCAGGGATTGCCCTTATGAAATCACGTGAAAACATTGCACTGTTAATCAAAATAGCTGTGTATTAATGTTGCGGCACAACAAGGACATTCCAACAAGTACTTGATGATAATAAAGCTCTGAGGCGACTCATAAGTCTCCTGAAGCAAAATCATTTGGTTGTCATATTTGGACGGAGACCGTTGCCTCCGTGTTTCCCTCGTTTCCAGTCATTGCTCTAAGAAAAGGTAGGTGCTTGCTGTTTATAGTATAGAATTACCATACAGTCATCAGTGTCTGTCCAGAAGATTCATGTTTCCCTGTTTTAGAAGTGCTCCTGGTGCAGACTGTGTGCAGTTAATATGGAGTGCATGGTGTCATTTGGACCTCATGCTCATTAAAAACTGCGCCAAATCTGGCGTGGACCACACTCATGGGAGAAACAACAACATAATTAGCCTCCTGTTTGCACTGGGCCAGATGCAAAAAGGAATGGAAAAAAAAAAGATGGAGATGGCTCTGGGACTGGACTTTTATCCTTAAGGACACTGGTCCAGTTTGGTGTAACTTATCTGTGCCAGATATGGGCCATATGAATAAAAAATGTCACATTATTCCCTTTTAAACATTAGAATTTTCCATTTGGGACGAGCAAAGGTATAACTTCAACCTTATAACAGCTAATGTTTTGATAAAAAATTAGAAATTCAAGCAACAATCTAGGCCCCCATGTGCTCTGTGTGGAAATACACTTCAGTTTGTCTTGTTTTAACATCATTTAGTGCATATATTTTGAAAAAGGTGGAATCATGAAGGCTGGGTTTCTTCACAAGCGTGTTCACTCATTTATATATTCTACAGTATTTTATTGTATGTCTAATTGTTTGTTTTTAGGTCTGATGTTTTTTTCCCTTCAGCTGTTTTTAAAGTGCTTTATAAATAAAGTTGGATCGGATTTATTTATGTATTACACAATTTTATTATATGTTTTATTATGATGATTTTTTTTCAGCTTTTGTCATTGTTTTTGAAACACGTTATAAATAAAGTTGGTTCGGATTGGATTTCTTTATTAAAAAAAGTTTGCGGTAAGGCTAAAGGTCATGTAGGGGTCAGTGTGTCGCGCCGTGCGTGGGAGAACGTGGAAGAAACGTGGGAACTGTGCTGAGGGAACACGCGAGAAGAACGGGAAGGAGTTAGCAAGCTAATATTTGAGGAACACACGCGAAACGTCAAGCTCAACACACCTGTGTTAGCTCTGCGGCTTCCCAACGGCACGAGAGACTTTGAAGCCTTGGAAAAGTGGCTGTTGTGTCAGCCGTAAAGAGGAACGAACACCCTGAAAACGAAGCGTCGAAAAGGTAACACCCCACTTCACAAGTTTGTTGGTTTCACTAGAAGTAAACACGTGTCGCTGGACAGGGCGTTGGATACTTTTGTTTGTTGTTTGTCTTGTTGTGCTTGTAAACATCTGCAGCTCAGTCATTGTCTCAGTCTCCTCTTTGCTGGAGGAACTGTTTCATCCTTGGCTGTGTTATCTATTCACTGGCAGTCTCCCTAATTCCTGATGCTTTCTCCTTGACCTTGTTCACTCTTTCTTGACTGAAGCTTTTACTAAGCGCACGTGAATTATTTAAATAATATTGCCTTATAAATTATATTTACCACATAATGCATTTGTGTCTGTGACTCGTTGCGCATTCAGACAAGCAAGGTCAATGTTTATTTGTAAGACTTTGTGTAAGAGTGAGCCACTGTGGCTCTTTGGATAGATGTGTGTGAACATAATGCAAATACTTAAATGGTTTTCCAACAAATTCAGTGCTTTGAAAGCGCTGGCTGTAAGAGGGGATGAATGCACTGTGTGAAGCCGGTGCACATGAATGTGCACATGTACATCAAAATCCTCCATCAGTCACAAGACATGCATGTACACACTGCTTGTTTACGCACCCAAGTCATTCACATACACCCTGGAAGTGTGCATATACACGTCCAAGACATGCATTCACACACCCAAAGCAATTATATTCACAACCAAAGACTTCACATAACCTTTTTAATAGCCATTAAATGGCGCCTCACCCTTCACTTCCAGGTGTGTTGGAGAACTCTTGTAGCCTCCATTTTGCATCAAAACTAAACAAAAGATGTTTAGTTTGGCCATTAAAACATGGTGGTCCAGCCTCGGTAGAGAAGACCCACACTTGATGTAAATCAGGGTTCTACCCAAAGTGGAACATTGTTCTTTTTACACCATGTTATATTCTTGAGTCATTTTAATACCTTCACAAATGACCTTGACACAAGATATTTAAACTCAGAGACAACCCAATCACAGAGATAACACTCTTGTACAGTTGTTTATGTCGATGAAATTGATGCACTTCTGCAAGCAGCCGTCCAGTTGCCCCAGCCCGGCCTTCCAGATATGGTTATGCTAACGTCATGGTTAGTTCTTGGAATCTAATGGAAAGCGTGACGCTGCTGGGGATGGTTTTCATTTTGGAGCTTGGTCCCAAAACAACGTTTTTTTGAACATTTGATCTGGCATTATTACACAAGTTAATATAGTCAAAATACCGTTACGCTGATTGAAAATTAGCAGGGTTTAAATATAAAAAGTGCATTTCTATGAGACGTGACCCATAGCAGGGTATAAAAAATAATAAATAAGACTATTTCCACAGTGTGAAGTGTAACAGTATATGAAATATAGAAATATAAATATCACAGTGTGAGATATGATTTTGCATATAGAATATAAATATCACAGCGGAACGGGCCGATATTGCACAGTTGGAATGTAATTTAAGCAGGATAAAAATCTGTATATACAATATAAGTAGTGCACAGTATATAAGTATTGCGTAGTGTGGAGTAAATTATTAAATAAATAAGCATTTCAGGATGAAATGTAGTATTGCACATGCCAGAATGTGTGAGAGTATGTGGTAGAGGTAGGATGGTCAGTGCATGTCCATGTTCAGTGTGGTTATGGCTCTGGGGAAGATTCTCTGGCCTTAGCCTATACAACTGCGAGGTTACCCTGGATTAGTCTGTTGCGAAAACATCAAACCCAGGATGAGAAGGTGCGGCTTGTCCTGGAAAGTGCTTTTTGAAGTAGACCCTGAGGTCGATCACAGATTTACCGATGAAGACATGGAGAGGACACGTGTCGCCAAGCGAGAGAGAAACGTATGAAGAGGCGAAACGCTTGGAAAAGCCTGCCAGATAATTGCATAAGTAGCTTAATGTAAATTCTTACACAGCTCACTTGAGCATAAAAACTGTTTTTATACCATTCTGTACCGTTTTACTGTAAACTTTAAACTGAGGTTGGTGCCTTTTGACTATGCTCAAATTCCATGTAACTAAACGGGTATGCTAAAAATAAAACACTTTGTTGTTTCATAGTAGTTATTTGTTTTTGCAAATGAGCTCCTCGCTTACCACTGCGCCACTGAAATCGTCATATTTTGCAGTTTTAAAGAGTTGCCTCTCATGTGTTCGGTCCAATCACATGAGGAAATGCTGTAACGCAACATGAGTTTTTCTACTGCGGCAATGGAAGGGAATGTGTTTTGTGAAAACACATTGTGACAATCTTCTTAAATTTAGCACGATCTTCTGTGATTAATATTGTTATAGAGTGACGTGTGTGTGCTATAGCAGCTTATGGCAGTAGAAGTCATTGCGGTCCGCTGCATGCAGTTGTTGTGAGAGTTGTGGCCTGTATTAAAGTCAGCTGAATTGAAGATAACATTTCTACAAAGCTTCTGCACCTGTTCGTTGATATCCAAAGATATCGCACACAGTTTGGATAGTGTGGCAAATCATGCATTTTATTTAGATTTTCCACATCTCCATTTGAATATAATAAAAGAAAACATAGTCCCTCTGTGGTGAGTTCACTGCCTTTTGCTGTGTGAAGCTGAATTTTGGATACCACCACCAGATAATCAATACATCTCATGCACGTACTTGTCAGGAGCGTCATCATCTAAATCACTGTCCACAGTCCTTGTTTCTGACTTAATTGAAACCACCTCTGCAACCTCAGCCATTTATAGTCATCTCAACGGCCGCAATAGTATTACATAAATGTTTTGATCAAACCTCTGACGGCAATACGAATATCAGTCATTATGAAATCCATATAAGAATTAAAATAACATTGAATCACATGTTGACAGTGATGGGGAACTGAACGGATTGAGCAGCAGGATTAACAAAACCTTGTTGTTTAGCCTGGTCTGGAACTGCAAACAATAAATTGCCACTGCAACAGGCCACAGCTGATGGTACGCAATTTGTATTGTATGTTTTTCATATGAGACGGAACTTCTCGTGACTTGCTGTATTTTTTCAGTCTGTAAGTTATTGGATTTTGTAGAGGTTAGCTTGCCGTCATTAGCCGACCGAGAAATTGAAGTGCATCCAAAATGATCCTACACAAGTATGTTCGCTGCTTGCCTTTTGCTCAAAGATTGTTCTGCCGGGACACTCTTATATTGCACATGAGCTTCAGCAAATTTGTTTCCTCTGCATAGAAGCACTCTCTTACTGTCTGGAAAATTCGCCATCTTAATAGAAATCAGCCAAGGTGCAGATGCACTTGGCTTTTAAAGGGAATGGGAGATAGCACTGTGATTGATTTATTCTTAGTGACACCCAAACACTCATATTATATTTAATAGGCTAAACACAATCCCTTTGAACAATACACTTGCCGCTGTGACCCTTTTTCAAACTACAAAAAAGTGATGTGGACATGGTTTAAATGTACTACTTTAGACCGTGTGCTAAAATGGAGCCCATAAAGTCAGTAAATGTGGGGGCTTGCCTCATTCTTCTGTGGTGTACGATGTGTTGCAGTGACTCTTCAGACAAGAACACTTGTGATGAATCTCTGAGGACCTGGGTATCTGTCTTCTTTTTTGTGTAAGACTGTGCTGAATTAATTTCTAATAAAAAAAAAAATGGGAACTGTTCTTCAGTTTGCATCTCTGACAATCTTTCAATCGTCTCAGAGTGGGAGAAGAAATGCTTCTATTACCACTACACTTCTTCCCCCCACTTGCTCTTCTTCTTCTTCTTCTCCGGTTCGCCCTCCTCCCTCTTGACATGTGTCACATTTTGGGCTGCTGCTCTCGAGGGATAAATGCCAGATTACATGGTGTAGTATTTTTATCCGTAGTACATTAACCGACGGAGCTTACAGCATCAAAGCTTGGAGGAGATCAGTGCACACAGGCACGCTCGCACAATCACACGCGCGCTCATATCAGAACTGAAACAGAGTGTAAAGTGCTCTCTTTGATCTTTCCCTCCCTCCTGTTCCTAATTACCCTGGTGACACACTTATATGCCATCACATCCATACAGGCCATGCACCGTTGCACCGACATGTACTCTCCCTCACGTGAACACAAAGAATGAAGACGTCTTGTAAAACCATGAAATCTAGATTATTGAAAAAAAAAAAAAATCCAACTGTGTGTCTCATACTCACCTGTGAAAGAACATCGATTAATTCTGAAATCATGGCATCATGTTGTCGAGGATGCTGAGAGCACTGGCTGCCTTGTTGTCTTGTGGGTGTTGTCAACTGGTCAGTCAGGGATTTATTTATTTTTTCACTGTTGCTGGATGTGTGCAGAGCCTCATCCTAAATCAGAAGGGTCACCCAGAGCTTGCAATAGTGGAGGGAGTGTTGGTGCTGAGGATTGAAACTGTGAAACTGGGTGTGTTCATGTTGGTCATTGTTGGCATTGCTTGTTCTGGAGATGTAGCGTCCATAATCGGTGTGTTTACGTGCATTTTAAAGGTCCAATTTTAGTTGGACTTTTTAGTTTTAATGCCATGTAAATACATTAGTCCGACTAAAATTGAGCTAGTCTTAGTCGGACTAACATACCTGCATAATGTGATTCATAGTCTGATTACTATATAAACTGTACTGTTGCCGGAAATCATACAGTGGTGGCATCTTTCTTTGGACAACACAGCAACTACAATTTTGTGTCAGGATTAACATGTACAGCAGGTACAAAACCACAGCACGATCCATCTCGCCGTCCATCTTGCTTTTTCGCTTTCTGTGACATAAAGGTCGACAGGAAACTGATTTCATATGCACTAGCTTATAGAGAGATCCAGTGCACTTACAGAGGCGGAGTCGGATGTACAGTACATGTCGAATAAATCGTTTTTCTCCTCCGCATGTATACTCGGACTCTGCAAGTTTTCCGACTCTCTGTCTTAGTTGGACTACGGCTTCAGCTCGAGGAGCTATTCAATGAGTGCCTAACTCTGAGCTTGTGTGTCATATCAAATAATCTGTGGAAAATCTATTTGTGTGTGTTTTTTTTTCTCTTGTAGGTCTTGAAAACCTTTGTGTCTGATCATATTAGATCTAGTTTGACCTCTGAGGTAAACTGCTGTGTTATTCCAGGCCTTACTTTTTGCCTCTTATTAACCATGAGGCCTTTTTTTCTTAAACATACAGTGGTTCATTACGTTTAAAAATGATGTCTTTGCACATTGTCTGTTGTGCACCATAGTGAAGCAGAGTGATATTGACATCATTGTCTATAAAAGACCTGAAACTAACAATTGAGGCCATTAACACCTCAGAAAAAAACCTTTTACACATGTAAATCAAGTGAGACTAGTTTTCTCATCGACTTCCATTCAAGCTGACTTCCTTTTTGCAACCAGTAGAGTCGGCCCCTGGCAAATAGCTGAGATGGAAGCTGCTTGGAAGACTGTACATCATTTTTTATATACCATCGGTGCTCTGGGTGATCCCCAGAGTTTACCATTCATATATGACGAACACAGCAGGAGATCTTGGCTTATTTGGAGGTTTAATTTAGGAAATTTAGGATAACGGAATATTTTGCGCATTGGCATTCTGACACGTTTCTATTTCAGTTTAGCTTGAGTCAGAAAATTGATATAAAGTCAGTAAGTTATACAATTTAAGGTCAGTGAGATATAAAATTGAATAAAACATACTTGGAGCTGTGCACTTTAGTTTATTGATTTATAATTACAATTGCTTATTTTTGCACACACCACATAAGTGATGGTGAATTTGACCTGCATTCAGATGCAGTGGGCTGTACTTTTCTGTGCCTGGGGATCAATGGGGATTGGGTGCGTTGCTCAGGGACACCCCAGCCCTTGACCTTGGATTTGAACTGGCGACCCTCTGGTTATGAGCCCAATTTGTTTGCTCCTGACCGTGGGCTGCCTGCTATGATCTATTTTGCATAACATTTTGACAGGATTTGGCTCTACTGGGTAAAAAGAGAGTCATTTGAGGTTGAGTGCATAGTTAATGTCTGTCTCTGTTTCTCTGTGTGGGGTACACACTCCCACCAGAGTTAGCTGACAGGAGACGTCTGTGGCTTACCACACACTGAGAGCGCTGCTCTTCTTTAATCTCCCATGCCTCTCTTTTTTTTCTGTGTTTTTCCTCTCATTTTCTTAATTTCTCTCAACTCTGACACGCAAAAGCCTTCCCTTCCATCTTAAAAACGGAGTTAATCCTCCTGCAGGTTTGGGGACTCTTCCACTGACACCACGGTTTAGTATCATAATGGCTTGTAAACACCTGTCCAATTAGGCTGATTGTGATGCATCTCAAAGTGCTTGACAGATCCTGGCGTGGCACAGAGATTTAGCAAGGAGTACTTTCTCAAGAGAGATGTTTTTGCAGTTTTGTGACAAATGTCTTTTTGTAAATCCAGGTTTAGTGAAGGATAATTGAGGGGACTTCAAGAGTCAGTTGTCAGAATAGGACAAAAGCCTTACCACTAAAATTAAGTCCCAACATCAGTTTGATCTGTGTCACTGAAGTGGAGAAAATTACTAGTTGTCCTCAGGTTTACAGGAACTTAAACTTTAATTCGTCGACACTTAAAATTAACCCGCTGGTATGAGCATTTTTTTATTAAAAGTAAGATATTTTAGACGGGGTACATTCCCTAACCCAAGATTATTCAGTCGAGGTGCTTATACCTTTTGATTTTTGACAACTCTGTTACGCCATTTTGTGGCTTATTGCACCATTGCTCTTTAAACTGCACAGTGCAATCACACAAATCATTCTTTCTGTAACTATATCCTTATATCTGATCAATGCCGAGTTGTCATGATTCACACAAGCAGGAATGGGATGCCTACGGGGAACAGTAAAAGCTCAATCATAGGAACTGAAAATCACATCTCAGTATTTATTTAGGTTGAACAAAATATTTAATTTATTGCCACATTGTTCCGTGTCGTGGGCTAAACGTCTAAGTTGTACGTCAAAGATGAGATGAGCTGTCACATGCACGTTTGTTAAAATAGACTGTGATCAATAGATCATATAAAGTCTGTTTTGGGAAAAAGAAGAGCTGCAATAAGTAAAATATAACAAGATAAAGAATTTATTAAATAAATATAGGTCTGTCTCCAAGAACGCTCCATCAGTGGCTGACAGAAATGTAACGGATTGTATAAATTACAGCACATACAGTTCCAGCATTTCCTTACACAATGCACAGCAAATAACAAAAAACAATAAACATTGTAAACTGAACAAAAATAACGATACACCTTCCTGCTGTGGCAAACAAGTGAGGTATTCACC
Source organism: Solea senegalensis (assembly GCF_019176455.1). NCBI lineage: Eukaryota > Metazoa > Chordata > Actinopteri > Pleuronectiformes > Soleidae > Solea > Solea senegalensis. The sequence goes on from NC_058021.1 coordinate 24,038,951, forward strand.
CAAGAGATAGAGGGTTCTTAGAAGAGAAACCAGTGGCAATTTCACGTTCCTGTCGCTCCTCACTGAGTGTAAGCAACTTGAAAATTCATTTTTAGTTTACGCTTTTACTTGTGTGTTTTGCCGCTCTTCCTCTTTTAGTCATTGGTTGTGCTGCTTCTCCTTGGTCTCTGGTCTTGGGCGTGGATGGTAGCACAAGCAGGTGAGGCTGTAATGCATCACTCTTTTCACTTGAGATATATTTGGCTGTGAGTAGTGAATCCATAAAGTCAGTATACTTGACATTTAAGATATCCAAAGTACAGCTCTTGGCTGATACATAGTGTATTTGCTCTCTTCATGTTCCATAAAAATGGTGTACTCCATGACCTACTTTTGACTGTTACTCTTGATAATTTGGTTTTGTTGTCGTGTAATTCTTACCGCTGTTTGACTTCAAGCCACTGTAGTAGCAGAGGCTGCAATCTGCCTTGTTGGCTTGTGCATCAACCAGAACCTCACTTCTCCTCTTGTTTGTCTGACCTCCCTGTTTTTACTTAAGCTCCAGAGAGAAGCCTGAAAGAGATTTAAAACTAGATTGAGATGGCGCTTAGTACTATCAATCACAGTAAACGTGTCAGTATTTCAAATGAAACATTAGAAAAGAACTCCCAGATCAACTGAGCCAGTGTCTTTTTTTTCTCTTTCTCCTTCGGTCAACTCGGTGCCCCTGGTAGCCCAGTTGGGACTGTCACTTTTCTGCTTTGTGCCCTTGGTATCATGCCCCTGGTAGCCCAGTTGAGACTTGGTCCCTTTTTCCACTTTTCTGCTCCTACAGCCAACTCGCTGCCCCCGGTATCCAGGCTGCCCCTTGTGGCCAGGCCCTATGAGATCAGAGCAGGGTTTTCATGCTGTCCGGAGTGAGGAGTGCTGATGGATTTATGTCAACAGTGTGAAAGACACACCAAAATGTTCCATATTGGAACATACATTGATATTCTGTGCAGTATAAAGTTAACGTGCTGGCTTTTAAGGAGTAACATTACATGTATTCCTTGTCTGTGTGCTTTCAGATGCTTTTCAGGTTTTAATGTGTGTGTGTGTGTGTGTGTGTGTGTGTGTGTGTGTGTGTGTGTGTGTGTGTGTGTGTGTGTGTGTGTGTGTGTGTGTGTGTGTGTGTGTGTGTGTGTGTGTGTGTGTGTGTGTGTGTGTGTGTGTGTGTGTGTGTTGCAATAAGTGTGAAGGTGGTGGCAGCAGCAGCTGCCCGCAGGCTCTGGTGCTGGTGTAGGAAGACGTCAGTCTCCAGGCCAAGCAGATAATGAAGCAGTGTACAGACAGAGGGATAAGATGGCAGACTTATGAACATAGCTCCCTCTCTCTCTCCCTCTCTCTCTCCCTCTTTCATTTGGTCACTCACCCATCACATGCACACATACAGTAAATTCAATCTGTTTCTTCCTTCCAGCCACAGTCCTACAACACTCTTGCTGAGAATGATTAGACAAAAATAGTGTGTGTGTGTGAGAGAGAGATGAATGGAGACATGAAGGGACATGTCATACCATTCACATAGCACTCGGTCTGACAGGAACCCTCAGGACATGGCACTTGTTTCAAGTAGGGTCCAAATGGAGGTGGCACCAGGCTGTCATTGCTCTCTAGTTAATTAGAAGACATTGCCGTTGTGACTCAGAGGGGGCAGTTGGAAATCACAGTCAGTTACATCCAGGCTGTAATGTGACTGTGGCAGCGCGAGTCAACGTGTCACAGCTTGTCACACTCGCAGCTTATCTGACACTGACCATAATGGCCTCGTGCTATATATTTACATTCAATGATGGCATGTCTGAACATATTCTCGATTCTTCTGGGCAGTGGTTTCACATAAAATATTTGGATGTGATTCTCTTTTTGAGATTTAAAGGAAACACTTTCTTTTTCTCTGTGGGATTTAGAAATGTTGAAAAGAATCCAGTTTTTAATTGAAAGTAATGGATTTGGGATTTTTCTTTTTGGAGGTAAAGCTTTCAAATGGTTCTCGACAGTAGCCCTCCACTCACCCGCTGTCCAGTATACGGGAGAATATACCCCACAAAAGAGAATATAAGAGGTGTAGCAGCCGTTTTTTTTACCTTTGTTTGTCCAGATGGGAAACTGCGCTTGAAATCTCACTTCATTTGGCCTTTTGTGAAACAAGTTCAGGGAAAATGTTTGTACTCTGTATGCAGAATCTTTCGACAGCACCATCACCAGTGAACCACTCAGTGCCTGATCCCTATCTTTAAACACAAAGGAAAAATGCCTGTCAAATCTTGAAAGAAATTGTGCACCTGCATTTGAAAATCCATTAGGCAAGGCGTGGAAGCTGGAGTAACCGAGAGCAGTGGAAGCAGATGAAAAAGGTGATGCTGCCGTGTGATTTGAAGATGGAAGTTGGCCGCGAGTGTGAAAGCAGAAAAGTTTGTGGACACATGGTCTCGCTTCTGTGTAATGATGCGCAGGCGTGAGTGCATGTCTCTACAGGTGTGCACATACACAGAGGCATGCATATTGTCCCCTTATCACTTAGACCCTGTGGTGTTGAAGCCAAAAAGCTACAGAAATGCACACACATCACTGGTCATTGTCAGGTAGAAAGAGGAGAGCAGGAAAGGGGGTAATCAAACATGAGAGCACTTGAGGAGGAAAGGTAGGCAGTTGTTCTTGTGTCACTGTCCCCCATCATCTTTGAAAAGAAAGCTCATTCTTCTCTTTCCATCATCTTTGTTGTGTTCTTCAATCTCGCCATCTTTTAGGCAAAACTAGCGACCAGAAAAGCGCTCGAACACTCAAACAGATTGAAAGGAAAATGCTTGTTTTCCTGTGCCACATTTGCCTTGCTTCCCATCTCTTTTATTTTCATGATGGCTGTGGAGAGCCTTGCTAGTATGAGGCACTTGACTACATGTATATCTGTAAGAAGGTTTTTGTTTTTTAAGTTGACCTCATCTGGTGTTATTTTCCCTCTCAAAGCCACTGTAAACCAAATGAAATTACTCAAAGAAAGATAAGTGAGGCTTGTGAAGACATGGGAGTGAATGGAGTGAGTCAATTTGTGTTTTCATTGCTTTCAGTTCAGTGCCCCTTTTAATTTATATCTATATTTCAATGTGTTTTCTACCCTTTCCTATGTATTTGGTTGCCAAATGTAACATCACAGTCCTTCAAAATGCCAACTTTACTCTTGGCCAATGAACTACTAATAATGAGTGGTTATTTTTTCTTCAAAATGCGAAATGTACACTTTGGCTAGTTTGTCCATAACTAGCCAACTAGGTTGAATAAGTGCCAGATATTGAAAGTGAACATTATGTTAGAAAAATTATATCTACACTCACTCATTGCAATTTTTTTGACAATTCTACAGCCATAAAATCAAAATGAATCATTATCATGATGGTCATAAAAGGAGTAAGCAAGGCCCTTGTACATAAAATGCTAACCCTAAGAAAACCATCCATCATCTACTGCTTTATCCTCCACCGGAGGGTTGCGGGTGGGTGCTGTGCCAGTGTCAGCTGACATAGGGCGATAGGCGGGGTACACCCTGGACAAGTCGCCAGTCCATCGCAGGGCCACACATGGAGACAATCTGAAGTTAACACCATCTGTACTTGTATTGTAGTCATAAAAATGTGTGATAATAACAATGATTTGCATTAATTTTGCTTTTGGGCTTCAGTTTACTGTCCAAAGACTACACAGCAGTGAGGATACCTGCTGATATGAGGCGGGCCGTCAGACTAATGGACAGTTCTTACATAACCCTTCTTTTCGCTGTATTCATGATGCATCCGGATTTGTGTATTTCCTTTGGCAGTCCATGAAAGATGCTCTGAAAACACAGTTGTGTGTATCCTTCTCCCGTTTCATGGTATTATTTGGAACATTCTTCTTAAGTGGTTGACTGATCTGCAGGATGGTCTGCTGGCAAAGTAAACACACAAATGCAAATCAGATTGGTAAGACTGTGTTGTCCTCGTTTCAAACATTCAACGGCATTTGCATTTTTTGGCCCGACCACATCCACCGCAGACCTAAAACATCGCTTATTTCAGCCGTGTTCTGAGTCGTGATCTGATTGCACGTCATGTGACTGGTTGTAGATGATTCATACACTCCTGTAATCGAGCAAGACTTAGGGGGCTACGAGGAAAAATGGTAAACACGAAGTATGAAAGATGCATGGTAAGGCTTAAAACAACATTAAAAAATAATATTTATGGACATATTTAGGCCACAGGAACTGCCAGTGCAGCACTCTCCAATGTAAATGCACATTAGCATATATTATGACTTGGTGAGGTATGCAAATGAGCTGCCTTAATTAGGGATAAAAAGTAATCTTTCCCTCTCAAGTAAGTTTTTTTTTTTTTTTTCCCAGGCGAGCGGGGCACTTGGCTGTCAACAGGGAATTAACTAAACAAAAGCGCTGTGGAAAAGCACAACTTTTCCTCATCTGACTAATTCCCAGTGTTTTCTCAGTTAATGGCATCGTGATTAGTGGCTCACTCCGTGGTCTCAAAGCTTCTCAGCCATGAATTCAGACTCTGAGTGGCTTCAAACCCCCGACTGAAACACTAAATGTGATTGGACATTTCTGGGTTGGCTAGATGGCATGTTGGATTAGCTGCTATATTAATTATGCTCTTAGACAATCAACAGCTTAGACTAAGGTTCCACTTTGATACCGAGCTTCATTTCCACGCCGCACAAGTGAAGTCCTGCTTATGTGCTGAACTTGAAACACGAGTGTTTTTAAATATAGTACATCTTTTGCATACCAAAGGCCCGAATGTAACTTGTCAAATTAACAAGAGTGGCTTATATGATTTTATTTTAGTTTTAGTTTTCTGGAAAAGCTGAGCGTCACACTGAATTTCTATAAGCAACTCTCAGTGAAGTCGGTTTGTTTTTAGGTCACCATTGTGGGACAGGGGAACCACATGTTTCTGTATCATTTAACCTTTGGAATGTAATGCATATATCTTCAAACCAACAGATTCATATATACATAATTATGTAGGGCACATAGCTGAACAATCTAGTTTTCACTATCTGCTTCTCATATTAGAAATGTTAACCCTCTTATGACCATCATAGGCTGTAGAATTGTCATTAAATGTTCAATGAGCGGGTGCTTCTGTCCCTTTTTCCAAGATAACTTTAGTTACGATATCTGGCAGTTATTCAACTGTTTAGGAATGACGGTACTGAGAAGCTGACGCCACAAACGTCTGTGATTGGACGGTCGTTCCACGGAAGTCCTGAGGGCTACCGTAATGACAAGTATATGGGCGCAAAGCTCTATTTCTCTGCTTTCCGGTATCCATCCATCCGTCCATCCCTCATTTACCACTTTATCCTCCACTTGAGGGTGATGGGGGTGGGGAACACACGTCAGTCCATAGTTTTTGAATTTTCTAGATATCACAAATAGTCTAGGAGTTACGGTAATGACAAGTATGTGTGCCATATCCTGTCAGCGACGACAGGATTGGCCCAGAGGAAATGTCCCTCTGCTCTAGACAGGCTTTCGGCCACTGCTCCACACATCCCCATCACACACACACGAGTGCTGCAGGGTGTCTCGTGATTGTTTTGAACAGCATACTTTATTGTTCAGGTGTGGAAAAACACCATTTCCATCTAGTCAACATAAAACCTATAATAAGATAAAATAATAGATAGAAAAATAAGAAATATCCCTGCAGTGTTACAGGTTTGTTTTTTTTCTTCCAGACTGCCAGACAAGGAGCCATTCACTTTCACACTCCTCATTTACAAGTTTTCATTTCAGACGTCTAAACGTATACACTCTGAGACACAAATTCACATTTAGAAACATTTAGATAAATTGGCACTGATCACTCATTCTGATGTGAAACTGTCTGTTTCACTTTAAAAACCGCGCTGAGACGAAGCTACACATTAGGATGCTGCGTTTCTTCTTAATGGCCCTTCCCTTATAGCTACAGACGGTGTATACAAACATGACAGTAAAATTAAGATAATAAAAACTCTGAGTCCCTTATCTTTCAGTCAGAAGCATGCAACTCAAATTTAACAAAACTATCTGCATTTGCATTTTTCTATGACGTTGTTCCTTGTTTTTGCTCTCCTACTTTGGTCCAAGCATTTGCTGCTTTAGTGACGTTATTATTATTGATTTTCTTCTTTTTTAATGCTTCTGGCCACTGTGCACCACCTGGGAATGAGGAGTTGTGTGTTTGATTTCATGGAGTTATTATATAGACACAGGGGGCTCGGGGTAGTTTGAGGAGCCTATAGCATGCGCACAAACACAAGCGTACACAGACACACACGTACATACACACATCTGCTTGGTAGGGGCCGATTGTTTCAGATGATGGATGTCACACTCTCACCCGTCAACATGGTGCCCCTGCTGCTTTTAATTGCCCAATCAGAAAGGTGGAACATTTGTTATTGTGGGGCAGTTAGGCCAGATGGCAAGCTATGCACACACGAACACACACACACACCTACCTTTTCTTTAATCACTTTGAAAAGGCGGAGAACAGTACTCCGAAGAACAAGAAGAATAAGAACAATGTGCCCGTTCCTCTCTGTATGCACAGTATTGATGACAGCGCTTTGCCGTTGTCACAACATATTAAAACACCTTGACACTTGTAAGTACACGCTCGCCTCATAACTGTCCACTTTAATCTCGGATACAACAAACACTATTTAGCAGTGGAACGTGAAAGCAGGGTTCCGGTGCCGACGTGTATTCATGACAATCAACTCGTTTTTTCAGGCAGATAAAAAGGGAAGGAAATATAGAGAGGAATGAAATCTAGTCAAATCTGCTTTGGCTTCACACATTTTTTCCTCGGCGATGACTCTGTCTTTTGTTGTTGAGCTTGTGCCAGTGGAAAGTTAATAAACTCAACCAAATCTACTTCATACTGTCAGACTATGAACTCAAATCAAAGTTACACATGTGTTCTTGATGCAGCGTGTGTGTGTCGAGGCTTGTGGTTGTGCTGGTCTTTTTGAAAGATGTAGGACAAAGTCATACATACATACACAGGTAGAACTGAGTGATGGCAACTGTCATTTTGTGCCTGAACAGAAGGGGGCAGTGTAATACAAGAGGAAATTTAGATCCAACTCTGACTCTGTCTGTCTCTCATTTTATCCTCCACTTCAATCCTGTCTTGATATTACTATTTTCCACCATATTCTGCTCCATCCCCTTTTTGTACGTCTGTCTTTGTCTGACTCTCTCCTTTGTTTGCACACACACGCGCGCGCACACACACACATGCGCACACACACACGGAAAGCCTCACGCAAATGTGTGAAGTAATCTCCAGTCTGATACACCCCGCTCAATTATGAGCTACAATGCGTGTAATTAGAAAAGAATAAAATGCATTTCAGTTTTCATTAATGAATTTCATTGATTGGCTCTGTCTCTTTGTTCCTTGTTTTGATGAAGTTAACTTTGAGGGGAATAGACACAACACTTCCACTGCAATCAGACCAACTGTGGATGTGTATGTGCGCTTATGTGTGCGACATCGTTTTTTTGTGTTTTGTGTGTGTGCGTGTGTGTGTTGTCTCTGGCCGATTTTTCGATGTTGTGTCTTTTTAATCTGGCCAGCAGGAGAAAATAGAAACAGGGCCCTACCACTAGAGAAGGAGAATTAAAATCAGAAGAAAGAAGTAATAAATCATGGGATGAGATGGAGGGTGGAAAAAAGAGCGTTCTTAAAAAGGAAACGAGTGGTGGGGAGCAGGCTAGAATAGATGAGGTGTGGGGAAAAGACATAATTGGTACTGTGTTTGGGGACATCTTGCTGAAATACAGTAAAATAAACCACAGCTGGAATAAGAGACAAGGAACTGGACTGAGAGCACTCATGTGTATTTCGGACCATACAGAACACTCTGTGTGCGCATCAGTGACTTACAAGTGTGTTTGTTGGCAGGAGTGCATGCTCCACCTCTCTGCATATGTATGTGTGTTTTAATGCCAGAGGCTGTGCCTGGATGGATGGGTACACTTAATGCCCACACCTTTTGTTTCCATGCATTTTGTGCGCATGTTTGCCACACGCTTTTGTGTATGTGTGCTGCCTCCCATGCTCTGCTTGCCGTGTGTGTGCGTGGTGGAACAGAGGCTCTGTGTCAGCAGTGGTGTGCCCTCAGTGAGCCTGTCTCTAATTACAGTCTAGGGTTTCAGCGTTTCAGCCCGTCCATCTCCCTGTTTAAACCCGGCTAAGGCAGCCAGGCCCCAGTGAGCCAAGGTAAACCATACAGCTAATTAGACAGAGCAGCTTCCATCTCTGTACCAACGAGGGAGGTGGGTGGGAGGTGGCGGCGGAGGGAAGGCGGGGGGCATAAATGGAGAGAGGGAGATATGTATGGAGGGAGTGAGAGAGAGAGAGCTGGCAGAAATTGAGGAAGTGAAAAAGTGGATGAGGAGAGATAGGATAAAGGGGAGAAGGAAAGGCACAATGACACATCTTTTTTTACACAGCTGATGTAAACTCATTGTCAGGAGTTAAGAGCAAAAACCCCGTTGCTACTGCACAAAACAACTCAAACACTTCAACACTTCATCAAACAATCGCTCCCCTGCTAAGTTGTTTGTTTCATTTACACATGTTCACTCACGTGTGTGACTGTGGGGGAGCTGGCTGCGGGTGAGGCAGAGTTTTTCTGTGGCATTACAATGTTGCTCTAAAGGTGTTTTGACACCCACTAGTGTGTTTTTTAACCCAGATGTAATCTGCATATAGTAAACAAATGTAAACGGGGGGGAGAAGGTTATTGGTCAACCTGGGGCAAGCTAATCTGCATAATTGGCTCCGGTGGTTCAAATTATAGCCTGCTGCTTCTCTGCTGAGAGAGGGAAACAGACGGGGAGAAAAAAGGAGGGGTGCAATTATAGTCATATGCAGCCAATGAAAAAAAAAGTCACTTTTCTTTTTTTTTCCATTTCTCTCTCTGGCCGTTTCCTCTCCTCCCTGGCTTCTCCTGACCAATGAGAGAGCTCTGTGCTGCCGGGCAGCAATCAGAAATTCATCTTGCTCCTCGACAGCTAAACCCCACCCCCCTCACAGAGAGAGACAGAGACGAAGAGAAGGGGAGAGAGAGAGAGACAGGAAATGAATGAATGAGAGAGTAAAAGAGAAAAGGGAAAAGGAAGGAGAGAGAGAGAGAGAGAGAGAGAGTGAGTGGGTGTGAAAGCGGGAGATGGCATCTGGACTCGCCAGTCTGGGTGGTACAAAATGTGAGAGTGGAAGGCGCCGCCAGGGAGGGCGAGGACGGGAGAATGAGGGTGCGAGGCAGACATTGGCTCGGGGAAAGGAGCTAAAATGAGAGGAAGACAGAGAGCAGAGAAATGGAGGGGAAAATAAGATGCTACTGCATTGTGAGATAGGGTGACAGATCTGTTCTCCTCGCCCCAAACACCATTTTCTCCTGCCCATCCTGTCCCAAGTGAAAAGCCACATTTGCAGATTCCACCTTATCACTGAAATACTAGAAATCATGTGTTTATCCGTGTGTGTGTGTGTGTGTGTGTGTGTTGTGCAGGCAGAGGTTGGATAAGGGCACAGTAAATAAATCATGTGGGGCTCATTGGAAGAAGGTCACCGGCTGGACCCTGCCTACACACACACACACACACACACATGTGTGCTGACAGGCCCCTGCCCCTCATTTCGGGGTGCTCTGGGTGATTCTCCCAGCGTAATGGCTTCTACCCCATTTCCAGTCTCCTGTCTGAAAGAAATCAGACACAGACCCTCCAACAGTAGCTCACACACACTGACAAACACACACACACCTGGCCAGTTGAGCAGTGGGGAAAGGGAAACGGATGGAAACAGTCGGGTAAATACAGCCTTTTGTAGATATTTGGTGTTTTTCTGCGTTGGCATGCTGTGCATATCTCTATCTATTTATTTATTTATTTGTTTATTTATTTTTCACTACATTGTCCGCAGCATTGTGTATTTCCAGTCTTTGCTATGTGGTTAAGTTTCGTTCGTATGTGCTCAGCTTTGGCCTTCCTCTTCCGCTTGGGTCTTGTCTTTTCATTGCACGCTGCTTTGTCAGGGATGAAGCGCAGTAGGTGCGCGCACAGGTGCAGCAGAGCCGCAGTCAGATTTATTGCACTGAACACCGGGGGTGAGTTTTGCTGTCAATCGGGATGTTGCAAAAGCAGCGAGATGGATTTTTCAGCAGTTACTTGTCACACGTTAAGGCTCGAGGTGGAGGAAAGTTGACACCTTGAGGGATTTAAAATGGCTGCAGTGACTTATTGAAAACTCTCACGGTCCATTGAATTGATTTATTCATACTGCTCGCGTCCTGTAGTCTGCGGAGTTGACGCTCAACTTCTCATCGATGCGAGTTGTCACAACGGTTTTGTTCTTTTTGACAGTTTCAGTTGAAGATTAGGATGTAAAATATATTCAAATATTAATTAAAACAAAAAACTATACATGTATAGTATTTATTTTAAGACTTGGTTGAGGCCTATACTGAGATCTAAACAGAGCTTGATGCTGCACGAGTTGTAATATTGACTGCTTGTCCAGACCCACAGTGCCGAATTAAAGCACTAGTCATGGTTTATAACTTGTTGACAATTGGCATGTTTTTATGTGTAAAAGTGTGTGACGGACCGGATTAGTGCGAGTTAGAGCGATGGAGAGACATGCCATGAAGGAGAGGGAAAGATGCATATGTCTGGATTTCTATCTGTCTATGGAGGGCGGTGAGTGGGAGGGTCTATCAATCATTCCCAATCATTTATATTCAGCGGCTCATATCACTTCACCACGATTGAGAGTGGGAGAGAGTCATTTGCATAGGGAAGAGTAACTGTTCAAAAGCTGTCAAGAGTAAACAAAATGTATGGCTCTATTGATGTACACATTTGGTGTTTTTGTTCGGTGTGAAGAGCCGAGGATAAATGTGCGTTTGCCGCCTGCGTATGTGGTGACAAATGCAATCTCACTGCCATGCATGAAGAAAGGCCTCTCTGACGACTTCGGCATTGCTTTTCTTCGTTGTTTGACAACAGGCTTCGCCGTGACAATAATGACAGTAATGACGTTAATGTATGAACTGTTACACAACAGATGTCTAAAAGTAAAAAGAAAAAAATCAGAATGAGAAAGTATCTTTTTTTTTGCTGCAGGGCCACAGTCGAAAAACTGAAAACTGAACAAAACCAAACGGGTATTTATTTGGGAAATCACGCCACAATTTTAACCAGAGTAATAATAAAAAATAACCCTGATTTATTCTTGTTTTCTTCATTTGAATCGACTATTTTAAGGATGGGCAATATGGATGAAATCTTATATTATCATATAATATACATGTGTATATACTGTTGGTGGCAGAAATATATTTAAATTCTTGGGAAGTCGTTCACTTGTTGAATGACTCAAAGGAAACAGCTGTTTGTCTGTCTTTTATTATATTCATGGAAATCTTTTT